>NW_024080882.1:622608-730890 GCF_003009895.1 Hyaena hyaena | reverse complement strand
TGCAAGGATCTTGTTGAGAATTTTTGCATCCGTATTCATCAAGGATATTGGCCTATAGTTCTCTTTTTTTGTTGGATCTCTGTCTGGCTTGGGAATCAGAGTGATGCTGGCTTCATAAAATGAGTCCGGGAGTTTTCCTTCGACTTCTATTTTTTGGAATAGCTTGAGAAGAATTGGGATTAATTCTGTTTTAAATGTCTGGTAGAATTCCCCAGGGAAACCATCAGGTCCAGGGCAGGGCGCTCCATTTCTTGCCATGGATGGACCTATATCTACCCATTACAACTACCCACAGTCCACAGTTCACATTATGCACTCTACCTGTTTTTAACTGAGGCAGACTTTTCAGACTCTTCATTTGTAGTTTACCCTTACTACATCTTATTGATCAACTGTAACCTTAAAGTTTATCACTGCTTGTGCTTAATTTTGGTGTGTGTTTGTGTGTGTGTTTGTGTGTGTGTGTGTGTGTGAGAGAGAGAGAGAGAGAGAGAGAGAGAGAGCTGTGTCCCCTAGTATTTACACGTTCCTTGAAAGCAGAAATTATATGTTCCACCCTCTGACTCTACCTCTGGTGTTGCTACATCAGGCCTCATACCCACAGGTTACTTAAATTAGCTATAAACTGAGAAAGAT
Organism: Hyaena hyaena; assembly: GCF_003009895.1. NCBI lineage: Eukaryota > Metazoa > Chordata > Mammalia > Carnivora > Hyaenidae > Hyaena > Hyaena hyaena. Next base: position 730,254 of record NW_024080882.1, on the reverse strand, counting down.
CTCATTTCATAGAAGAAAGAGCTGAAGACTTGAAGGGCAACATCTTTATGATGTGTTAGTTAGAAGCTGGACCTCAAATTTTGAACTCCTGTCTCACAGTCCAATTATGGCACCTCTGCAAGAGTTCTCCTCTATTAATGAGCTCGAGTGGTAGCTGTTTTCTCTGTGAAATAACCTAGAAAACTATAAAATTATATTATTGTGAGGCTTTAAGTATGTAAAGTAAACATTTCTCTTGAAGTTACTTCAAGGAAATGTCTTCACTATACCTCGTGATTAGAGATGTAAGAAATGATTAAAGGCAATATCTCTTAATGATCCAATAGCATTGCAAAAATAATCTATTAAGTTTCTCTTGTCAGGGTAACTTGATTTTTTTTCCTACAATATAGTTAGGATTCTTTTCCTGACTTCATGAGCATTATGGTGATAATGATAATAATGGCACTACCATATTGTGTGCTTTAGAGCTTTATGCATTTACCAGCACGTTTTGGTCATTTTCACACTGATCTTTACCATACTCTGAAACACAGAATATATACTATTAAGGTCAAATGACAACTCCAGTTCCTTTTTAATGTAATTTGGTTGCCTTCTGGGAAATTCTGTTAGTGGGTAACTATTAGAAATTTCAGTGGGTGCTGGGTTAGAAGGATGTGTTAATCTTATTCCAGATTTTAAGAGGTTGGTTATATAGTATGGAATAAGAAGCCCAATTGTAATGAGAGATAACTTCAGACTGAAGATAGGGTGAATTTATGGAAAATGCAGCTTTGAAAATCTAAAATCTGAACATCTAAATATGGCAGAAATGTGCCCTGAGGTCAAGAGGGCTGAGAACACAGAATCCCCTGTTGCTCACTCCTTTTTTGTTGCTACTTTACCCAGGGTAGTTCAAGAAATACAATTTCTACACAGTTATTATGGAAGATCTTACATTTTCACTCGGTCTTACAGAGAAGCTACTGTTTCTTCCCCTGGAAGATTAATTCACAATACTGGTTATAGTTTCTTTTTTTTTTTTTTAAACATTTTTATTTATTATTGAGAGACAGAGAGGGACAGAGCGTGACCATGGGAGGGGCAGAGACAGAATCTGAAGGAGGCTCCAGGCTCCGAGCCGTCAGCACAGAGCCTGACATAGGTCTCGGACTCACAAACCGTGAGATCATGACCTGAGCCGAAGTCGGACACTTAACCGACTGAGCTACCCAGGCACCCTGGTTATAGTTTCTTTAAAACAGAGGCCTGACCCTCAGAGGTAACAACATAGAATCAAATACTTTATAAGACTTGACAAGGCAGCATAAAATAGGGAACGTACAATCCCATGTCATTTCTTTTATGAAACACAGCGTTTTCATAAAAGGTGTGGAAAGGGGTGTGGAAAGCTCATAAGTCCCTATTTCTGCCCTATCCTTACTCATTGTACTTTACTCCTCCATTTACTGCTGACGGTTGAAGTTACCAGACTACTATGAAAAGCCCTTTTCATCATCTAAAGTGACTAGACCTGATTTTTGCCTTTCTTTTATTTATTTAATGTTTTATTTATTTCTGAGAGAGAAAGAGACTGCGTGAACAGGGGAGGGTCAGAGAGAGAGGGAGATACAGAATCTGAAACAGGCTCCAGACTCTGAGCTGTCAGCAAAGGGCCTGACATGGGGCTTGAACCCATGAACTGTGAGATCACGACCTGAGCCGAAGTCGGATGCTTAGTGGACTGAGCCACCCAGGTGCCCCAGTTTTTGCCTTTGAAAACAGGGTGTTTGTGAGCACCAGCAAAACTCTTACCTCTGGACCTGAAGATCTACCTGGTTATTCACTGTCTTCAGACTCATTCGCCAAGGTTTCAGTGCGTGTGCACTGGTGGGGAGGAGGAGTGCACATCTCTGTGGATTGGTTGATTGAGTCATTTGTCCGCAAATGACTTTCCATATTAGTGTTCTGAAATCTGAAGTGGAAATATTTTCTTTGCTGAAGACTCTGGAGGTTTGTGATTATGGCAACAATTTTTTTATTCTTTGTTCTTCCATTACTTTCTATTACTCTGCTAATCCCAATTTTCCGTGCTGGTGATTCAGGGAGAAATCTGGTTCTTTTATGGAAATGACATAGGCTTCCTACCAAATACCCGGAAAAGAGTGAAATCGTCTGCTTGTTATTTTTCTCAAGGGTATAATAGCATGATAAAAACTTTGGCATTTCAGCTGCAAAATTTCATTTAGAAAATGTGATTCCCTAAACCAAGCTAATCCAATCTTGACATTATCTGAAGAATGAGTGTTTTAGGCTGTGCTGTTTAGGAAAAATGTTTCCGCTGGGTCTATTTATTGTACTTCATTGACTTTCTGTCTTGCCAAGTCATTTGGAATCTAACTATCTAGGAGATGATTCTCTTCACTAAAGAAAAAAATATGTATCATATCACATTCTACTTCTCATAACAGTTGATTTGCTTACAATTAGCAAAAGTAAGCTGAAGATTTAAATGGGCACTAAAGCTACAATATTAACAATTTCCTTATCGAGCAAAGGTAGAAAGAAAACAAAATTTAGACTACTATTTTAAATGGGGCATTTCAGGATTCCTTAAAACAGTTAATATATGTTCCGAAGTTCCATTTCAAAAAAACAAGTAACATGAATCAACTGTGCCTTGGCTCCATGATCTGAAATAATGATCTCAGGTAGGAAATCAGTATTTCTATTCAGCCAGTTCAAAAGGTAATTTTTCAGTACGTTATTGTAATGGAAACTTACAGCCTACTTATAATGAAAAATAACTTCAGGGTCTGATAAACTGTGTCCCAGAGTCAGCTCTGCTTCTTATTATCTCTGCAGTCTTAGGGTATTTCAACCCTTTGAGTTTTGGTTTCTTCCATCATTTAAAAAAAAAAAATCAACTGTTTCTAATTTCCAAGGATTTCCTCTCTATCACTTAAAGGTTGGAGCTTTGTGACATTTATTTGTTGGTTTCCTAATTGTAATTTAGAAGTGTAATTTTCTGCATTCTGCAGGGTAAATTCACATTGCGGGTATTATATCCCTATTTCAGGAGGAAGATCTAAGAAGATCTTATCGTTGGATGAACTATTTTCAAATATGTCCTCTTAGGAGCCTGTGGTCTCTGCCTGCTCGGATCCCAGTTAACAAGAAGGCCTGCCCACCAGGTGTTGCTAACTGCTCGTTGTCTTTTTCTTGGGACCAGGCTACAGCCCAGGCCCAGGTAAGAACACATTCTTTTTTTTTTTTTTAGCTTCTTAACTTACCCCATCCTGCCTCCCTCAATCTGTTTCTACTGAGCGCTCCCCCTCATTTCATTCCACTCAAAGCACTGCTTCTTGGGTCCCATCCTAAGCCATATGTCATTAAAACTGATGAAAAAAAGACATATGTTGTTACCTTACGTGTTACAGGAGCAGTGTGCTTCAGTACAAAATGTCACCAGATCTGAATTTGAGTTCTCGTTCTTGCACTCGGTGGGTATCTAATCTTGAGTAGATTTATTAATCTTTGAAATCTCAGTTTATTTATCCTAAAGGAGGTAAAATATGTTTGACTGGGCGTTTGTGAGCACCGTGTGAGGTATATGGGTAGGTACACAAACACACACACACAAACCCCCACCGCTGATTTTGACAACGAAACACTCATTCGTTGAATGTTCTATTTTTTTATGGTATTTTTCTGGATACTTTTCCTGTCTGTGAGACCAGAGAGTCTATCATGGGAGCTGGCTTTGGGAGCATCTCTTAGGATGTGTGGTATAACGGACTAAGTAACGGGCAGTATTAAAATTGAAACTTTTGGAAAAATAATAGTGGACCGTGTAAATCCACTGAATATAAGTCATAAAGCCCCGAAAATGGGATTAGGAAACATTGGATCCAGCAGGCAACTGGGGACACCAATTGGAAAGACAGACCAAAGAGGCTTTTGCCCTGTATTAAGCTGAACTTGCTCTGGGAGGCATCTTAACAGACGTGGGTTCTGGCCAGAGGTTCGTGGACCCTAGGAAGATGGAATCTTCTGATGGTCTGAGGTGAAGAAAGGAATTGCCTGGGGGCAAGCTTTCTCAGCAATTGGGGAGGACAAAAATGACCTGACTCAGTGAGAGGTTATTATAGTACAAAAGAATGCCGAAGATTAATGTCAATAGCAAGTAGAGGTATAGACAGGACTTCAGGAAGATATCAAAGGCAGAGCAACGGTAGTGAAGTACTACTGAAAATGAAAGAATGGGAGAAGCCTTGGTAACCACTGCCATACTAGATCAGTTCCAAGGGAAGGGGCATGTTGGCACCAGCCATGAGCTATATGTGAGCTCATCATCAGTAATTTTTCTAAAGAACCACCAAAGAATGCAAGGTTAATTGGAAAATGTCAGCAGTTCTTAAATTATTTCATCTTCTTTTGTTTTATATGAGCTCTGAAAGCCATAGAAACTTCCTCTAGTGGCCATGATTTTAATGTTTAATGTTCATCTCTAAAAAATCCTAATAGATAACGTTATGGAACCTTAGAATCAAATTCTCTGCCTCTACACCTGGCCTCCACACTCAGCTCTGCTTTTTCAGGACTGCGTGTCTCAGCTGTGTGTGAGAGGCACAAAAGGCACACATGTGAATTACACAATACATTTTTTAATGTATCCTGGGTACTGTGCTATGCGATTGATGTTTACTACCTTACCAAATGCTCACAATGAAACTACTGCATTAGTTTAGATTTGACTCCAAAATTGCAGATGAAGAAATCGTGACTCAAAGTTTTGAGTAATTTCCCCACTATTATAACATTAATAGCCGACTGCATGTCAAATCTAAATCTGTTTCATTCCAAATCCTGGGCAGTGGTGCACCAGGTAGGTAATTTGAGGGTGGGTCATTTTAAAAATCCTGTAATATTCGTCTCCCTACCCAAAGTCAGGTAAGTTGAGGTCTTCTCTATCACCTTTACCTAAAATATAAATAAAGGCAATATTAGAAATTTTGCCACTTTTATGGATCTGTAACATACTATCTAAAGAAAAACATAAGCTTGTTCTGAAAGTATGTCTTACGGAGAGGTTCACCAGTGTCCCCTCTTGTCACTGGGTTATCACCTCTTAAGCTGTACCCATTCAAAAAAACGTGGAAACTTCCATTCAACCATGCTTTTTAGAAAAACCCATCTCGGGTAAATGAGAATTTTATCTGTATTGAAAAACATGAAAATTTATAATTACTGCTTTTGCTGACTCACTTTCATTATTTGGGGATGACATTTCGTTTTTAAGATTTGTATCTGCTCTGCATTTGACATAGTCACAGTATCTTCTAGGCTGACCTCTGGAGTTTTCCTATTTTATACAAAAATGTCAACTCCAGTGTTCTTAAGTGTCATATATTTAAATTTTTGGTCTTTAAAAAAGAACTAGTGAATTTCCAAACTAGGTCAATTTTAGCACTAGTTTGAAATAATTGGTTAAAAAAACAGGAAGTCACAAACCAAATTAGAAGGACGTTTGTGATTTCACTGCTCTAACCTGAGAGGTAGTTGGGTGATTTTAAAATCAAGGATCTATAGTATCAACTGTCTCATGGGGCCCGCAGGTGTACACGAGTGAACAGTATATAGGAATACTATTGTAGAGTCCTAAGTTTGTCTAAGAGAGATAGATATTGTTATTCAACACCATCTGATTTTTACTCTGAAAAATCAGTAATAGCATTGTCCAACTTCACTTATCATGGTAAACCAGAAATTCAGATTTTCCTATGCATTTTGTTTGGTTAATAAATATTTTCACCTAATTTAATAAAGTTTAAAATAAGAGCATGGGCCAAACAAAAACTTCTCTGAGCCAGATTTGGTCTAAATCAGACCAGTTTTTAATTTGTTCTGTTCAACCAGTGTATCTGTGAGTGGGGTCTATGATCATTAGTGCTAATTATCTGCTGCTTCATGATCTCAGTTCAGTCTATTGTGTGACTCTGATTTACCTAGAAGAGGGGCTTAAAATCTTTTCCTAACAGAGATCGCTAACTAGGCAGCCCCTTCAATGTTAAGAAGAAACAAGAAACTTAAGTAATTACCCTATAGGTTTGTGGGGAGTGAGTAATACAGTATGGATCACAGAGACATTTAATTTATGTAAAAAATGCACATTAGTTCCCTGTAATCAACTATTAAAAACAGGGAGAAAGTAATCAAGATAAAAAAGAGATAGAGGGAAAAAAAGAATGGTCTTAGAGAAAATGGTGATGGTAAGAAAGAATGCAAGGAAAAAGAAAAGGTAGATGATCTTAAAGTGAAAGTTGAATATCCTGGTGAAGAGCATTCAGAGAAAACTTTTTGCTGCATGGCCTATCAGAGCCTATTTTTGTGGTCCTGGCAGTGGTTAAGAGTGTGAGCTCAAGAGGCCAACTCCTGACTCCAGCATTACAGCTCTGTGGCCATGGGCAAGTGATTTTAACTCCCTAAATCTCAGTTCCCTTAGGTATACAATTGGGGCAACAGGGTCATCTACATGATGGTGTTTTTTAAGAAGCAAGTCAGTTAATTATTTGTGAACTGCTGAGAACAATGACTTAGGTGTTACAAGCAGTCAACAAATATTATTATTATTATATTTAAAAATGAAGCTATAGTTGTCAGAGAAGGTTTTACGTTGGTCAGTTTCTATGCTTCAGTTGTGTTTCAGTTTTGTTTGAGATTTAATTAAAAACAGTTCCCCTCCCTTATGACTTTCCAAAGATTTCTAAAGATAAGAAAGGATTAAATGGGGGTGCCTAGGTGGCTTATTTGGTTAGGTGTCCGATATCAACTCTGGTAATGATCTCACGGTTCTCGTGAGTTCAAGCCCCATGTCGGGCTCTGTGCTGACAGCTCAGAGCCCGGAGCCTGCTTCAGATTCTGTCTCTGGCTCTCTCTGCCCCTCCTCTGCTCACGCTCTGTCTCTCTCTCTCTTTCTCTCAAAAATAAGATAAATATTTTAAAAAAAGAGGAATTGTGTGTGTGTGTATGTGTTTAAGGTTTTCTGCATGATATCACTCTGAAATCAGAATTTCACTAGTTTGTGGCACTGTGTCACTCTGTTTTGGGCTTGTGCTTTCTGCAGAATTAATTTGTTTATTCAATTTCATAACACAGGAAGCAAAGAACTCTGAGATCAGGTCATTATTTTGCAATGCTTACTTTCTCTATCAGCTTCTAGATTGCGCAGTTCTGTGCAGGCATTCAATTGAGAACAATTAGTTCAGTGGTTAATTACAGGTCTGTCTTACGTATACCATTTTCTTGTGATGTTTACTGATCCTGGCAAAGTTCAGCTCTCTGCTGGATAGCAACAGGATGGAGCCTCTAACTGGCATTTCCAACAGCAATAAATGACTTTTCATGAATTATTTAGGATATTTTTCCCGCAAATTTGTCTGCTTGATAGATTCATTAAATTCTTTAATTATTTAATTTCCCTTTTAAGGAATCTCTGTAAGCTCACTTGAAAAAAAAAAAAACAAAAACTGTTCTTACCTCATACCCAACAAAGTGACTTAAGTTCCCGGTGATACTATATCTTCATTTGGAAACACTTTCATCATTCTTTCAGTTTTCTATTAACTAGAAATGATTTTAAAGACTTTATTTCTAGAGCACAGTTGGGTTAACAACAAAATTGAGAGAAAGCTTACAGGGATTTCCCTTATACCCTCAGATCTGAGAATGGCATACTTTCATTATTTTTTAATGTTTATTTATTATTTATTTTGAGAGACAGAGCATGGTCAGGAGTGGGGAAGGGGCAGAGAAAGGGAATCCCAGACAGGCTCTGCACCTGACACGGAGCTTGGTCCCACTAACTGTGAGATCATGATTTGAGCCAAAATCAAGAGTCAGAGGTTTAACTGACTGAACTACCCAGCACCCCTAGTTTCCCTCATTATTAGCATCCACCACCAGAGTGGTATATTTGTAAAAATTTCTGGACCTATGCTGACATGCCGTAATCACCAAAGCCCATAGTTAACATTATTGTCCCCTCTTGGTGTTGGTGTGTTCTGTGGTTTTGAACAAATATATGTATCCATTATTAAGGTATCAGAGTATTTTCAGTGTCCTAAAAATCCTCTGTACTCCACTAACTCATCTCTCCCCTCAACAACTGGCAACCACTCATCTTTTTATGTTCTCTTACTCTTGCCTTTTCCAGAATGCCATATAGTTTAAATCATAGAGTTGGTAGTCTCTTAAGATTGGCTTCTTTCACTTAGTAATAGGCATTTAACTTTCTTCCATGTCTTTTTTGGCTTGATAGCTCATTTCTTCTTAGTGCTGAATAGTATCCATTGTCTGGATGTACCACCGTTTATCCATTCACCCGCTGAAGGATGTCTTGGGTGCTTTTGAGTTTTGCCAATTAAGAACAAAGCCGGTATAAACAATTGTGTGCAGGTTTTTGTATGGCTGTATGTTTTCAACTCTCTTGAGGTAAATAGCAAGGGCAGCCATTGCTGGATCGTCTGGTTGCAATATGTTCAGTTTTAGAAAAAACTGAAAAACTGTCTTCCAAAGTTCTTTCATTTTTTAATATGTGAGTTTAAAATAGTATTTTATTTTCCTAAAAAAATTGTGATTTTGTGACTGTGAAGAAAGTGATCCTTTCCTCCTTCTCTCCTTCTTCCTCATTTGCTTTCTTACTGTATGTCTAAAAGGATCCATTTATACCACCCGTTCAAATCAGAGGCTGGGCCCATGATTTGTACTCAGTGAATAAAGTATTATCCCTTTGAACTTCATCTTCTATATTATGATCTGCTTTCTTGCTTTTCCTTTTAGATCTTGCCTACTGATTTTAGTAAATTCCCAACTCTGTGTTTCAGTTTCTAAAACTGTCACCTTAAGTTAGAAATCTGTGCCATAGCAGTCTATCCATAGTATTAAGAAAAACAGAAATTCAGTGACACGAAAGCTTGAAGAAGAAAATTGACAAAGACTGACAATGATTGGATTGGTTCTTGGCAGGGCTGTAGATATTTCTTTTTATTATGATTTTTACCTATTTTTATATCTGGAAGTGGAGAGTAGTTTTGGAGGTAACTAAGTTTTTATTCCCTTAGTACTTATATTTTGTCAATTTCTCAAAAATCACTTGCACATCTAATTAAATTGTAAACAAAGCTTATTTAATTAATCGTCAACAGAATTTTAAAGGAAAATTACTGCTTTCTATTTAACCCATATGCCAGTTTGCCAGCTTTCAAATATATTGGTCACCCTCTTTCTCCAAGTTTGCGCGCACGCACACACACACAAACAGCAATATGTATAAATATGTTTGTAGTAAATACACACACACACACACACACACACACTCGATCCTTGTCATTTGTAGATTTGTGTGTTGGTGAATTCACCTACTTGCTAAAATTTATTTGTAACGCCCACATTAATATTCATTATGCTTTTGTGATCATTCACAGACCTGTACCCATCTGCAGCGGGGAGAAAAATTGGGCGGGGCCCCATCCATACACTCCCAGCTGAGATCAGATAAGGTATCACTTTGCCTTATTCTTTTGTCTCTCATACCATAAATAAGTGTCCATTTCACAATCCACTTAGTGTCAACATTTTTCACACTTTTTTACATTTAAAATAATTTTTTTAACATTTATTTATTTTTGAGAGACAGAGAGCAACAGAGAATGAGCAGGGGAGGGGCAGAGAGAGAGGGAGACACAGAGTCCGAAGCTGTCAGCACAGAGCCTGATGCAGGGCTCGAACCCAGAAACTCTGAGATCATGACCTGAGCTGAAGTCAGATGCTTAACCAACAGAGCCATCCAGGCGCCCCAGTTTTGTACTTTTTGTGGATGATTTCACTTTTTAAAATGGCCTCCAGTTACAGTGCTGAAATCCTGTCTAGTATTCCTTAAGTGCATGAAGGCTCTGATGTACCTCATGAAGGAAATTTGTAAGATAAGCTTTGTTCAGGCATGAGGTACAGTGGCATTGACCATTAGTTCAGTGGTAAGGAATCTACAGTATATATTAAATAAGATGTTTTTAAACAGAAACACACATAAAATACACTTAAGTACTGGTCATTTGAGGAAAATTTGAGCAAAGACTTAGTGGAGCCTAACCCTGTATTTCCCCGGGTAGCAGTAATTCAGTATTGATTCATTCATTGTTTGTGGTGATGTGATAGAACATGGTGACCACAAATAGTGAGAACTGACGGTATATGACTTATTGGGGTTTAAATGTATATATTGATATATGTACTCCCCATACACCTATTCACGTGTATAAACACATACACACTCGACACACATGTGTTTACTTTTCACACATTCCCTAGGTATGCTGCCAAAGCCTAAGGACCATTGATTTATTAGGATATGGAGTTTAAGGAAATAAGACTAAATGGTTTAGATTCAGTGGGCTAATAAATGTGGCCTACCCTTGTTTCTTCTTGTGAAATAACAATTCTGGCAAGAGAATCAGTTTGTCATTTTGGTAATAAATCCCTCCTTGGGAGTTAGCCTCTGAAACCTTTTCCCTCATATGTCTGGGATTTCTTATTCACCATTACTGCTGTCATTTTCTTTGCCAAGTCACTTCCCATCGGTTTGCCTCAGCTGGATCACATTTGCTAACAGTAGCTGCTCACATCCTGCCTGAAGCTGGCACGTGATGATACCAGCAGGGAAAGTGAAGTGTAGCCATGGTACCTCTAGGATTTAGTGGCATCTTAGAAGAGGAGTAACAGTGCCCTGGGCCACGCCCAGGGACACTCTCCCATCCTCGATGCGGAGATTACAGTGCTTCGATCTGCTTGTACCTCATACATGATCATCTTTTATCTATCACATATAAGAAGTCACCTTATCCTTTTTATATTTGCATTATTTTCTATTTCCGTGTCAAAACAGGACACCTATAGACGTTGGTCCACTTCTTTATTTGGCAGTTACTGCCAACGATGTGTTGGACATATTGTGAGATATTAGAACAAAAGCAGCATTTCTATTTTTTAATTAAGTAATTAATTTTATTTATTTGTTTGTTTATTATGAGAGTGATAGAGTACAAATGAGCGAGGGGCAAAGAGAGAGAGAATAAAGCCAGGAGCAGGACTCGGGCTCACCTGTTGTGGGGCTCAAGCTCATGAACTGTGAGATCATGATCTGAGCCAAAGTCAGATGCTTAACTGACTGAACCACCCAGGCGCCCCCACAGCTTTCCTAGTTTTGAGGGGCTTTTAGTTAATAGCAGCAGAAAGAGCAATTGAGCTACGGAATCATTAGATAATTGAAAGTAGGAATAAGGTTATGATGGAAGTAAAGCAAGGGAACAGGATAGAAAATAACGAGGACTGGAGTGCGAAGAGGGTTGCTTTCTTAATATGTTGGCCAAGGAAGAGAGAGGGATTTCCTGAAAGAAGATTTGGACCTGGGTCTAGATGTGGAGTGGTGCCTGAAAGACTTGTCCGCACATGCAGCATTTATATTAATTGTGCTTTTTACAGTTGTCCTGGTTACTCTATTTATACTTGGTAACTATTAACAACAAATCACTGTACCCAAAGATTATTATAGTCTATTGGAGGTAATATTTAGTGGATTAAAATAATTATAATTTACAAGAGAAGAGGACATTTGCCCACAGAAAAATTTTTTGGAGGAAAGATACTGTTTCCCACTACTGTTATTCATATATGCATGCACACTTTCACTGTGTGAAGGTTTCTGGAACAGGTGTTTTTAATTAAACTGAGACTTCTGGGAATGATTGGGACACGGCTCTCTGGATGGAGGAATTAGGAGGTTTTAGATGTACAACTTCCATTAGACTGTAAAAAGCCATGAATATCAGCCTAGTTTTGTTTTGTTCCCATTTCTTTGGAAATTTTTTTTTCTTTTTATGATGTTAATTTATTTAGAGAGAGAGAGAGCACAGGAGCAGGGGAAGGGCAGAGACAGGGAGAGAGAGAATTCCAAGGAGGGTCTGTGCTAACTGAGCCAGTTGCTTAACCAACTAAGCCACCCAGTCACCCCTCTCTGGAAGTTTTTAAGAGAGGAAGTGAAATGGGGCACATGGGTGGCTGTCGGTTAAGCGTCCAACTCTTGATTTCGGTTCAGGTCATGATCTCACAGTTCATGGGCTCAAGCCCCACATGGACTTTGCATTGACAGCGTTGAGCCTGCTTGGGAATCTGTCTCGGCCCTCACAGGTTTATGTGTGTTCATTCTCTCTCTCTTGCACACACTCTCTCTCTCCCTCTCCCTGCCCCATCCCCAAGTCACTTTGTCCTTGTCTCAAAAAAAATAAAAAAAAAGTGGGGCACCTGAGTGGTTCAGTGGTTGAGCATCTGACTCTCGATTTCAGCTCAGGTCACAGTCTCACAGTGATAAGACTGAGCTCCACGTTGGGCTCTGTGATGAGCCTGGATCCTGCTTTGGATTTTCTCTCTGCATGTTTCTGCCCCCCTCCCACTTTCTCTCTCAAATAAGCATTAAAAAATTAAAATTAAATTAAAAATTAATAGAAATTAAAGCTATTGTAATGAAGATAGCATGGCATTGATAAAAGAATATACCCAGAGAGCAACAGAAAAGAATCAAGTGTAGAGAGACACCTGCCAAATACAGTCTGCTGCTCTGGACAAAGGAGCAACAGCGGTTCAACAGAGAAAGAATAGTCTTTTAAACCAAGGATGCTGGATCAACTAGACCTCCACATGAACAACAACAAAAAGAATATAAACACAGGCGGGGCGCCTGGGTGGCTTAGTCGGTTGAGCGTCCGACTTTTGCTTAGGTCATGATCCCGCGGTTCGTGGGTTCGAGCCCCGCGTCGGGCTCTGTGCTGACAGCCAGCTCAGAGCCTGGAGCCTGTTTCAGTCTGTGACTCCCTCTCTCTCTGACCCTCCCCTGCTCACGCTGTCTCTCTCTCTCTCCTAGAAATAAATAAAAACATTAAAAAAAAAAAAAAAAGAATATAAACACAGGCATGCCTGGGTGGCTCATTCAGCTAAGTGTCCAACTCTTGATTTTCGCTCAGGTTATGATCTCATGGTTCATGGGTTCAAGTCCTCCGTCTAACTCTGTGCTGACAGTGTGGAGCCTGGCTGGGATTCTCTCTTTCCCTATCTCTCTCTCTGTCCCTCTATAAAATTACTAAAAGGCAACAGAATTCAAGGTCTAGGTGACCTTGAATTTGATGATGTTTTTGCATATGGCGTCCTAAGTTTGACCTATGAAAAAATTGATAAGTTGGAACTTACTAAAATTAAAAATGTTTACTCTGTATAAGACAGTCTAGGTGAACAAAAGGGCAACCACGGACTTGGGAGAAAGTATTCACCATAAAAACCCCAACAAAACAAAATTGATGAAGTCCTTGTGTTGGAACTATGTAGAGAGCACTTAAAACCTTAAAAACTTAATAAGAAAAAAAAAATATATAAGATAGAGGGTAAAAGATCTGAACTGACATCTCACTAAGGATGTACAGATAATAGACATGCATATGAAAAGATACATTAGGGAACTGCAAAAATGAAACAGATATTACAGAACACATCTACTGGACTCAATAAAAATCTAAAAAATTAACATTTCCAAATGCTGATAAGCATATACAATAAACATTAAAAAATAGTCAGCATTAAGATTATTCTAAACAATCTTAAAAAGCTGATATTAAGTATTAACATATACATATCATTTTTTACCTTTTGGAGTAAATACTGAAATCCAGTAATGAAAATGATCACCAACAAGCCCTATATAGAAACATTGAGATGCCTTGTGAATTTGTGTAATATAATAGTAGAGATAAAGACTGACTTCAGTTGGTTTTTTTTTTTTTTTAGTGTCTATTTACTTATTTTTAAAGAGACCACATGTGTATGCACATGAGCGAGGAAGTGGTAGAGGCAGAGAGAGAGGGAGGGAGAGAATCCCTAGCAGGCTCTGCTCTGTCAGCACAGAGTGCCATGCAGAGCTCCAAGGAACTGAGATCACGACCCAAGTCAAAATTAAGAGTCAGCTAGTTAACCAAGTGAGCCATCCCGGCACCCCTAGTGGCTAGAGGTGTTTTAGGTAGAGCACAAGAAGAGTCGCCCAGCTGGCCCAGTCTGTAGAGCATGTGACTGTTGATCTGCAAATTGTAAGTTCCAGGCCCACACTGGGTATAGAAATTACTTAAAAAATTAAAAGTAATAAAAAATAAGGTAAGTCATGCAGAAGTAGAGAGAGAGTAGTGGTTCCAGAAGGGAAAACAGCATACGTTGAGTCATGACGATGGTAGTAAGTGTGTGGTGGGACAGTGATGCTGGGGGCAGCACATGTGATAGAGACAGAGTTTAATGTCATGCAAGTTAACATTTTGGCATACGGTTGAGGTTGAAGAGTGACTTATCACAACCAACCATTGGGGTCAAAATGCATTTAGTATCTTTTTTTTTTAAAAAGTAATGTTTTCATTTAGTTTTGAGAGAGTGAGAGAAACAGAGAAAGTATGAGTGGGGGGGCAGGCAGAAAGACAGGGAGACAGAATCCAAAGCAGGCTCCAGGCTCTGAGCTGTCAGCACAGAGCCTGATGCAGGGCTTTAACTCGTGAACCGTGAGATCATGACCTGAACCGAAGTCAGACGCTCAATCTACTGGGCCCCCCCAGGCACCCCAAAATACATTCAATATCTTTAAGTAAAATTAATTAAAAATACATTTTTCCTTCTTCAGTTATAATTTTAATTGATTAATAAATATGTCATGCTTTTATTTGGATTATAACTTTCTAAAAATGGATTACAGTTTTACCATTTAAGATAAAACTATGAGTATATTTAGTGATTAATTGGGTAGTAATTAATGAATCTTTGAGATGCAGTTGCTGAGATACAACTGGAACCCAAACTTAAGAACTAAAGTGCCCTGTAAGTTGGCTGCTCCATGCTGTCTTTAACTTTTTGATGACATAACATCTAAATCCTTTTTCCGAGAGGGTCGGGAATGGCTGTTGTTAAGAAGTGGCTGTTACTTGAAAAAGCATTATGAAGCAGGCATACTTAGATATTTTTTTTTGTATAAATTAAAATTTGCTCAATTGGTCTTTTGTTTTTTGGGTTTTTTTTTTATATTTTTATTTGTTTCTAGGAGAGAGAGAGAGAGACAGCATGAGCAGGGGAGGGTCAGAGAGAGAGGGAGATACAGACTCTGAAATAGGCTCCAGGCTCTGAGCTGGCAGTCAGCACAGAGCCCGATGCGGGGCTCGAACCCACGAACCACGAGATCATGACCTAAGCGAAAGTCGGACGCTTAACCGACTAAGCCACCCAGGTGCCCCTGGTCTTTTGTTTTTAATGCAATTTAACTTACACAGAGTCTTGTGACATTATTTGAATATCTAATGAATATTAATTGTTACCCACCCAAAATATTAGTCCAAGTGACTTACTTAGACTAACTAGTCCAAGTGACACAGGGCTCCAGAGCAGAGGAAATGAGGAGGCCAGGAGGCCTCATATAATGAGGCAGGGACCTTAGGAGGGCCGTGCAGTTGCATGATCAGAGAAATACAAGTAGTGAAAGAACAAAGCTTTTGTGGGTGTCTAATGCTCATTAACCTATTGACAGTTAAATCAAGAGGAGACAAAACTTGGGAAATGAGGCCTTCTACATTCAAGGGAGTTTTTAAGACTGCAGTTTCTATTTTTTATTTCTGTGAGAATTCACTGTTCAGCTTTAAATCTAAAATGATCACTTTCAATGTATAAAATTCAGTATTAAAACTTTGAACTTCCAGACACTTTTAGGATAGTTCCAAGTTCATTTCAGCACAATAGTTGTTTGACATTGTATGCATTGCTTTTTTGCTTAAAAATTAATTTCGGAATGCACACCTCGCCATCTCCTGCCTTCACTATGATTATGACATTAAATAAATATACTTAGATTTAATTCATTAGAGATATAATATTTAATTCTAAGATCTAATGAAAGTGCATCACTTAAAACAAGCATAGCTGGGGCGCTTGGGTGGCTCACTCTGTTAAGCACCTGACTCTTGATTTTGGCTCAGGTTTCAACCTCACCGTTTGTGAGTTTGAGCTCTGAGTTGGGCTCCATGCTGACAGCACAGGGCTTGCTTGGGATTCTCTCTCCCTCTCTCTCTGACCCATGTGCATGCACATGCTCTCTTTCTCAAGATAAGTAAGCTTAAAAAAAACTAATCAAAGTTAACACCTATTACATATATTTGTTTTATGTCAGTTACAAATATATATTTAGAAATTCGCATATATTTTCCTATCTTCACTAAGCCCTTGACTATGTTAGAGTAATAATTTACCTTCTTGATTCTCTGTCCTCAGTGTTTTCAGTATAGTGGTAGCTCTGTCTTCACGTTAGTGACTCAGACCTGTTATGCAGGTCAAAAAGGAAAAAGAACTTCAAATAATCTGCATAGATCCAAGTGCTGAAATTGTTTTGGTCCAGTCCCCTAGACCCATACTGCAGGACAGCTGGCTGAAGAAAGCAAGAATACACCAGAATTGCCGATTTTTCTCTATAACATTACATGAATAACATTACAAACTAAAGAAATTTTTCATCTTGCCATTATTCCCCATCAGCATTCCTCTGGGAGATTTGAAAGGGGTTGAGTGTTAACCTAACAAAATCTTCTCATAAAAACAAAACAAAACAGAAAGAATTTCACTAAATTATTATTACTTGATTTGAACATTACATTTTGCTGACACCATGTTGGGTTTCATTGTATTGGTAACTGATACAGGTTGAAGATAAGGGTCTGAAATTCAATGTTAGTTTCCATAAATCACCAAGTTCTCCCCAAAATCTATTACTGAATATATTGTTAAAGTTCTCATATCTCGGGGTGCCTCTTTGGCTCAGTCAGTTAAGCATCCAACTTCAGCTCACGCGTTCGAGCCCTGCATCGGCCTCTGTGCTGACAGCTCGGAGCCTGGAGCCTGCTTCGGATTGTGCCTCCCTCTGTCTCTGCCTCTTCTCTGTTTGCACTCTGTCTCTCTCTCTATTAAAAGATAAATAACATTTAAAAAACTTTTTTTTAATTCTCATACCACTTCATCCTCTCCCTGACCCCAACAAAGCTGAAGTTTTGTTTATTAAAGAGGTTTTAGAAATTGAGCCTGCTTCAAGGTCTTGCTTATATTAATAGAAGATAGAGAAAACAGAATGAGTTAACCTATTTTCCAAAAATTATTCATATCTGTGTGAGTATAGAGTAGATTGAGTCATGAGACGTCATGGCTGGTTTGAGGTATTCCTGAGATATTTCTCAGAATGATTTCAATCAATTTAGAGACTTCTGGGGGAGTTGTTTCTTCAAGACCTTTTAGTTACTAGCGTGAGCTATAGCCCGCGGTCCATCGGGGCGCCTGGGTGGCTTAGTCGGTTAAGCATCCGACTTTCGCTTAGGTCATGATCTCGCGGTTCGTGGGTTCGAGCCCCACGTCGGGCTCTGTGCTGACTGCCAGCTCAGAGCCTGGAGCCTATTTCAGAGTCTGTATCTCCCTCTCTCTCTGACCCTCCCCTGCTCACGCTGTCTCTCTCTCTCTCCTAGAAATAAATAAAAATATTTAAAAAAAAAAAAAAAAAGAAGTAAATATGTATCAGAATCCCCTTGAGGGCTTGTGGAAATAGATTGCTGGGCCTTAATCTCAGAGTTTATGGTTAAGCTGAGGTATAGGATGCAGCCTGAGAATTTATATTTGTCACAAATCCCCATGGGATCCTGCTACTTTTCTGTAACCTGCATTTTAGGAACATTAATTACCTGTAGAACAAATTCAGCCCTTTGCATAGCCATTAGAAGTGACCACAGAGGGGGACCTCGGTGGCCCATTCAGTTGAGCCGCCAGCTGTTGATTTCAGCTCAGGTCATGATCTCACTAACCTTGAGATCTAGCCTCAAGTTGAGCCCCATTTATTTGACTCTCTGACATTATAGTCTGCTTGAGATTCTCTCTCTTTTTCTCTATTTTCCCCTCTCCAATGTCACTCTCTCAAAATTACTTAATCAACAAATCAATTTATTAATATTAATAATCAATAAATTAACAATCTTAAATCAATCAATATAAAATTAATAGCATTAATATGACTAAATACATATATTTTTTTATATTTTTATTTATTTCTAGGAGAGAGAGAGACAGTGTGAGCAGGGGAGGGCCAGAGAGAGAGGGAGACACAGACTGAAATAGGCTCCAGGCTCTGAGCTGGCAGTCAGCACAGAGCCCGACGCGGGGCCCGAACCCACGAACCGCGAGATCATGACCTAAGCGAAAGTCGGACGCTTAACCGACTAAGCCACCCAGGCGCCCCGAATAAATACATATATTAATTAATATTAACAATAAATATTTTTAAAAGTGACTATATTAAAATTAATAAATATTTAGAAAAAGAAGGAACCACATAATTTGGACTTTAGAAGAACTGCATCTTTGAAACACCTTTTTAACAATACCTTTCTCAGAATGTCTTGGATTTAAATCAACTGTTTGGCTTCCATCTGTATCGCCTTGAAGTAAAAATCCAAATAGCATGGTTGCTAAATTTCATTCGCTTTTATCAAGTCCTGGATTGTTAAGTCTTTGAAATTATTCAGAAATATTCACAGATTCAGTTCAGTGCTTTTGGCACCAACAGAAATGGAATACTATTAGAAATTATAGTTTTTAAAAAGTCAGAAATGTAATATTTTTCAAATTAAATTTTAGATAATTACCACTTCCCTGCCTGAAATTAATATTTCATGCTCCTGTATGAAATGTATTCCACATGAAAAGCTCATCTCTGTACCTGTTTAATACACACAGTTTCCACTGAAACTTAAGAATTGGACTAGCTTACGTTCACATATCTGAAAAATAAGGACAATTTACCTACTCGCCCCCCAAAAAACCTGATGAAATAGAGCAAATACTCTGATATTTCTCTTGATACTCATTCAAAATCCTTATCAACATGTACTTTATTCAAAACAAAGCCAGTGATTCATGGACTTGGGCTTACTACTTAATTTAAGGTATACATAGGGGCGCCTGGGTGGCTTAGTCGGTTACGAGTCTGACTTCAGCTCAGGTCATGATCTCATGGTTCGTGGGTTCAAGCCCCACATTGAGCTGTGTGCTGACAGCCAGCTAAGAGCCTGGAGCCTGTTTCGGATTCTGTGTCTTCCTCTCTCTCTGACCGTCTCCTGCTCACTGTCTCTCTCCCTCTCTCTCAGAAATAAATAAAAAAGAAACATTTAAAAAAATTAAGGTATACATAGTTGTTGTACACAGAGATTATGACTTGTCGATAGTATGTTTGTGTTACTTCTACTAGACTTTCTACCCCGTCCTACTTCCTAAATGTGTTTACTGAGTATGCATCACATCTTTCCCCCTCTTTATCCATTATTCTGTTTTTCATTATCCTACTTCTGGTTATTCAACTTTTGCAAAAAAAGGAAGATGTTCAAATGTATTTTTGATGAGCATATGTATGCATGTGCCCTAATCTTGCCCATCTCTTTTAAAAGATGAAAATCCCTGATGGCAAAGGTATTATCTTTCAATGTGCCATGTACCACATGACTTCTAGAATACTTGAGGCACTTAATAACCTTTACATCACCATCACTGGTATCATAGTCATCAATCATGGAAGCTCTCTTTGCGCTGATTCAATTAGACCTAGATTATAAAAGGATCTTCTTTTATGTCTCTGGTTGCTATTCAACCCTGACGGCTTTCCTTTTAGAAATACATCTGCTCTCTTTCAAGTAATTTTCATATGCCTTTCATCCCTCTCATGGTGCTACCTCCAGATTAGCGACAGAGAAGTTAATTGAAACGAGCGAGCACTTACTGATGAAAGTAAGTGTTGGGTTCAGCAGGAGAACGTTAACCCATTTCCACATGGCTAAGCAGTATTGCACAAAAGTAAATCATCATTGAAATACAGCCATTCTCTTAATCACTTAATGGTTCTATTACTTATATACAGACAAATGCACACAGGACACCCCATTATCTTTGGAAAGGTCACTCAGCAGTCATTAGTGTCAAGCAGATGAGGGTTAGACTGTCCTTCTCAGCACCATAAACTTACCTGCTTATATACAACCTATAATTCTAGAGCAAAAATAGAAAACACGCAATGAATTTCACTGAGTAAATCTACAGTGGTCTGTATGTAACCAGAAACATCATGTGCTGCTTTGAAAGGCTGAAATGTTTAGAACCTGAAAAATCTATTGAACTCATTTTTGACTGCGGAGTGTTTTGTTCAAATGGAATTTTATGTGGCAACACTTTATGTAAAAGAGATAAAAGTGTGTGTTGTGAATGAAGCCAGTTTGGGGAGGTTGGCCATTATAACAGTGCTCTTCACTGCAGCCTTTCCAGAGGGTTCACCACAGTAAGCCCAGGAATCTCAAAGCATCATGAAAGCTGCTGTATCTGAAGGTTAATCCATGGGCTTTTGGTTAGTCCAGATCATGTATCCCTGTATTATGTACTACATACAGTATTATTTTTTTTTACTTACTGATTAAGTTACCTTGGGGTCTAAATTGCATGAGGAGGAGGGACTCTTTAAGCTGTTTGATTGATAGTAGATATTCGACAAATCAACAAATATTTGCTGAATAAGTGAATGTATGCCTGAATGCATGCTTACCAATTATGAGGGTCACTGACCTAAAAGGTCACAGACATTAGTAGAAGCCTATATATAAAATGTCCATAAGGCAACATCTAATAACACAAAACCCAGTAACATATCTTCTCAGTGGTATAGGAACTGTGTGCTAATGTAAACAGACTAGGGAGAACTGGATCTAGATGATCTAGGGGAAGATTCATAGAGGAAATGGACAGATGCATGATTTCAAAGAATTGGGTTAAACTTTTTGGGCCCTAGTTTGCTCATTCAAAATCATGTTTTTCCAACTAGGTGGCAACTTAGATCTGTAGGAGTCTAGGCAAAAAGGAGTTTTTGAATGGACGGTAAAAAACTGAGCTAGATAAGAAAAATTGTCTTGATAATTTTTAAAGGTAAGGCTGTTTTGAGCTCTACACTATACTATACGATGGCATGGCTGAAATTTGAGTTTGACTGATGAAATTTAGCTGAAATTAAAGAAAATTTAATAGAAGTAGAATTAACAGTAAAAGTACTTTTTCTGGGGCACCTGGGTGGCTCAGTCAGTTAGAGATCGGCCTCTTGATCTTGGCTCAGGTCATGATCTCATGGTTCGTGGGTTTGAGCACCACATTGGGCTCTGCTCTGGCAGCAGGGAGCTGCTTGGGATTGGGATTCTCTGTCTCTCTGTCTCTCTCTCTCTCTCTCTCTCTCTCTCTCTCTGTGTCCCTCCCTTGCTTGTGCGCTCATTCTCTCTCTCTCTCTCTCTCTCTCGATAAATAAATATTTAAAAAAATAAAACTACTTTTTCTGACCAGTGTGCATAGAAATGCATAAGGGCAAGTGAACTGTTACCTCAGATAAAATGACATAGCTTTGTACCACACACAGGTACAGCTATGGACAGGTCTTCAATCCAGCCAACCAAGTGTGGGTTACCTTCTGTTTTCTTTAAGTAAACTCTTTTATGTATGAATAATAAAGATACAGAAGAATGTACATAACAAAGTTTGCAGCTCAATGAGATTTTGCACGGTGAATGTACCTGCATAAACCGCTACTAGGACTAAGGGCAATAAATTTTACCATCACTACAGATCCCTCCTCAGAACTCCCTGATACCCACCTTAGACGTTACTGACCCTGAAGGCGACAAGTATTAGGATTTCCAGCACAGGAGATCACTTTGCTTGTTTTTGAACTTCTCTAAATGAAATCATGTATTTGGTACTATTTTTCTTGCTTCTTTCAGTGAACATTATATGTATGTGATTTGTAACATCTATAATTGTAATAACTAATATATTTGAATTTAAATATACTTACTGTTGTCAGCTTTCTGATCTTCTCACTTTTGCCTTTTTATTGACTAATAAAGCATTTCAAAATTATTATTCCTTTTAGTTATTTGTTTTTACACTGATTTAGTGATTTAACTTAAACATGTCTCAGGATTCCTGCATATTCTTCTTTAAAAATTTTTTTTTCTTTTTAAAAATTTTTTAATGTTTATTTAGTTTGAGAGAGAGACAGAACACGAGCAGGTGAGGGACAGAGAGAGAAGGAGACACAGAATCTGAAGCAGGCTCCAGGCTCTGAACTGTCAGCACAGAGCCCAATGCAGGGCTCGAACCCACAAACGATGAGGTCGTGACCTGAACCAAAGTTGGATGCTTAACTGACTGAGCCACCCATGGGCCCCAGGATTCTTAAAAATTCTTAAAATATTCTACGTTCTTAAAAATTATTTAGGATCCCAATGATCTTTTGATAATGCAGGCTATGTATTTTGATAGTTACTATACTACAAATAGAAAGTTGTAAAATACAGGAATACACATATCCCCAGTAGTCATCTGAGTGAAGATGATATCACATGACATGTTGCCTCCTGAAAACTCCACCATATACTTGTAGGACAATGGGAGCAAACAATCAAATCATATCTCAATGCTTATATGAAAATAATTGTCAGCTCACAGACCTCCTGGAAGGTTCTGCTTTGAGAACTGCTACTTTTCAATTCCAAATGAATATGTAATTTATCACAATCTACCATAGATGAGCATTTTTGTGTGTAATTTCTTTCCCTTCATTATGGACTGGATTGGGTGACTCCCTTTTGAGGATGAGAATGCAGCAAAACTGATAGGATGTCAATTCCAATATGAAATTATAAAAAGACTTGTGTGGTACATGCTGTCTCACTCTTGTCTAGAATCATGTGCTCTAGAAGAAGCCTGTTTTTATGTTGTAAAGCAGCCATTTGGGGCAGATCATCTCATGGATTGTTTAGAAGCAAGATAATTTCTCAGTTGAGCCCTGAGATGAAGACAGCCCGTGCTCAGCCTGATGGCAGCCTTAAGAGAAACCCTGGGTCAGAATCTTGTAGCTAAGTCATCTCATGCTGCTAACCCACAGAAGCTGGGGTATAATAAATGTACAGTGTTTGAAGTTACCAAAGTTGAGGATTGTTGTACAGTACTAGTTAACTGATAGATCTCTTTTCCATGCTTTACTCTCAAACGTCTGTGCCTTTTTCCTTAGGTAATGGCTTTTTAAAAATCCTGTGCATCATAGACTTTAATTCCTATTACATAGTCCATTTGAATATTTAAATTTCTCTTTTCTTTCTATTTGTTTTCATTTTAATACACTTGCATTATACTCTTTTATTTTCTTTAATTGACTTGTTTTGGATTATTGAATTTTTAAATTCTGTTTCATTTTCCATCTACTAATGTGTTATTAATTATTCTTTTTTCTTAGTGGTTACCCTAAGGATACAATGCACATACATAACTTTTAATCCACTAAAAAAATTCTTGTGTATATTTTTTCACCGATACTTCCCAAGCCAAAAAACTATTAACTGTCTTTACTTTCTTTTGTCTCCTGTTTGCCTGTGTTTTAGTTGTATGCACAGTTAAAATAGCCTAAGAAATTATAATCATGGTTTTGTATAACCAGTATTTATTATATTTACTTAGATGCTTGCCCCTTTCTGTGTTTTTTACACCATTCTGTATTTTCATGTTTCCAAATTGGATCATTTTTCTTCTACTTTAAGAACTCTATTCTTTTTTTCTAGTGTAGGCTTTCATGTAACACATAATTCATTTTTGTTCTCTTAAAATGAGCTACTTTTATCTTCGTGTTTCAAGAATATTTTCAGTGGAAATAGAAATTTCATTTAGCATTTCTTCTATAATCAGCATATTAAAGATGCCCTACCAACAGTGGAATATCTTTTGACTCTCATCTTTTCTATTTACCTAATTTGGTTTTATTCCTGCTTGTATGTGGATAATACACCTTTTCTTTTTTCTTTTGTTATTTTTAAGTCTGTATTTTTTTAGTTGTGTTTTTTAACTATTTTACCATATGGGTCTTTGGTTTGCTTCGTGTTTATACCGTTAAGTGTATGCCAGAGTTCTTGAACCAATAGGTAGGTAGATATCTTTGATCTGTTCTGGAAAATTCTCGGTCACATGTTACCTTAGTCCCATTTGCTCCTTCTTCTCCTTCTAGAACTCCAGTTACTTTCAGTTACTGAATCTCACGCTTTTCTTATAGTCTCTTCTGCCCTTTCTGCCCTCATGCACCACTGTTCTCTTCTTTGTACATCATGTGGCTCTTTTCTTTTGATTTGTATATGAGTTTACAAACCCTTTCTTTTACTACATCTCATCTACTGTTAAAGTCATCTGTGAAGTTACTAATTTTAGTTTTTTAATTTTTTTAATGTTTATTTTTGAGAGAGAGAAAGAGCATGAGCAGGGCAGGGGTGGAGAGGGAGAATGCAGAGCCGAATCTGAAGCAGGCCCCAGGCTCTGAGCTGACAGCACAGAGCCCGACATGGGGCCCCAGATTCACAAACTGTGAGATCATGACCTGAACCAAAGTTGGACACTCGACTGACTGAGCCATCCAGGAGCCCCTTGATGGTCTTCACTGGAATAAGGATAGAATCTCAACTATGCTAGACATTTTACTTAACACATAGAAATGGGAGAAAATTGTCTTTTTTGACAATAGAAAAGAATTTGGATGTGTTCTTTTCCTAATTGGAGTGTATTAACATTATAAATGAATAATAAAGTTGTCTGACAATATTTTTAGTAAGAATATTAAAGTAAAAGATGTTTACGGACTGGTAGTTAGGTTCATTCTCCTTTCTGGCTGCCATATAGAATATATTAGTTTGGAGAAGAAGGAGAGACACAGTAGATGCTAGAAAAGCTAAGTTGATGTACATTTATAGGGATTATTGACTGCCCTTCCAAGTGCTTAGAGTTTTATTTCATACAAAATGAGGAGTTACATGACTCATATAAATTACAGTTAGATCATACGCTGTAATCCATGATTTAGAAAGACACAGCTTTTACAAAATACAAAGAAAAGGAGAGGGATGTTAAAATTGAAGAAATTATGGAGGAGAATGTTGAAATCGTTGAAGTAAGTGAAATTTGACATGATGCTGAGTTAAAGCAGTGTCCCAGGAATTGAAAAGATGAAACAAATTTACATAATATGTCAGGAGAGTGGTCAATTGGTCTTAAGGACATGTTGGATTTGGAAAAGAAAGATAGAGAAAGCAGGTAAGATACTAAACTATGTAATAAATTCTTTTAATTTGTATGTCCATAGACATTCCCATATAAAAGACAATTGTGATCAGAGCTACAATCTCAAAGTCTCTCTACATTCTGTCACAGGACATTAGAGAAAAAGGAAAAGGCAGAAACTGTGTGTGTGTGGGGGGGGGTCATCTTTTATAGAAGAAATGTATATTTGAATAAAAGGCTAGATAGAGTCTTTGTGCCGAGCCATGGGTAATGCAGTGGACCCAGGGAAGTGCCATCAGCACAGAGAAGACCTACAGCATGCAGTGAGTGGACCCAGATGAAAGCTGATGATTACTTCTCTCCCTGCTTAATGACTTAGCCTCGGATACAAAGCCAGCTAGTGCTGGGGAGGCATCAGCTAATAACTGTGACCAGAGAATAAGTCAGATGAAAACTAAAGAAGGATAAACCTGTGCCTCTCAGCTGCATTCATGATAATGTCAGTTTGATGTGCTAATTCTGGCAAAAGAACTAACATCCCAAATGGGCTGAAGATTGGAGTGACTATTTTCTAACTGTTCTCATGTTGCTAGAGCAATGTAGTGATTTCTAAGGAGTTCTAAAACTTTGAGTTTATGGGGAAATACTTAAATAATAATTCTTAAAATTTTTTATAGTTTATTTATTTTTGAGACAGACAGAACATGAGTGGGGAAGGGGCAGAGAGAGAGAGGGTGACACAGAATCTGAAACAGGCTCCAGACTCTGAGCTGCCAGCACAGAACCTGATGCAGGGCTTGAACCCACAAACCGCGAGATCATGACCTGAGCCCAAGTCAGACGCTTAACTGACTGAGCCATCTAGGCTCCCCACTTAAATAATAATGATGTCCAAAGTAATAAATACTAATAATTTATTAAGTAATGATTTCCCATATGGGAAACGTAGCTTTTCAAGTGAAGGAAAACATTAAGACATTGTTTGGAAAAGTCAATGAATTGTTTAGAAATGGTTGGCTATATTGGGGCACCTGGGTAGCTCAATTGGTTAAGCTTGGCTTCGGTTCAGGTGATGTTCTCTTGGCTTGTGGATTCGAGCCCCACTTTGGGTTCTGCACTGACAGCTCAGAGTCTGGAGCCTGCTTTGGATTCTGTGTCTCCCTCTCTCTCTGCCCTTCTCTCCTCTCTCTCAAATATAAATAAACATTAAAAGATTTTTTAGAAATGGTTGGCTCTACATTTGGAATTATAAACATATCTTAGAGGATTCCCATATAATTTATTACACCATGTGGAAGCAAATAGCTATGCATTTGTAGTTAGGGATCCTCACTACACAGTTTCCAAAAATCAATTGCAGATGAACTTTGGACTTAATGGGGAAAAAGATACCCAGAAGCAATTTTGGGAAAATATGCATGCAATTTTGGTGTAGCAAGCAAGACCTTTTGTCAAAAGACTCAGCAGATTATCAGCATAAAGTTAGTGATGAATAATTTGGCTCCTTATCCTTTTAAGCTTTTAAGCAATACAAATAGACAAAACCAAGATAAAAAGAATTAACAAACTAGGAAAGTAATTAAACATTTATAGTAAATCATTATATTCAAAATGAAAAGCTTCTACAAATTAATTGAAAAGCAAAAATATATCATCCAATAGAAAAAGTGGCAAAACACCTGAATAACTGACAAAAGATGAAATAAAGAGAATGTAGGTTCAACCTACATATAATCTAGGACAAGTAAATTAAAGTAAAATTAGATAGACTGAACATCTTATAAATAATACCACAATTCAGGTGAGATGAGGACACAAAAGAACTCTTCTCCATCACTCTTGGTAATGTAAATTGGTACAATTATATTGGAAGAGAATTTTGGAGAATTGATTTATACTGCAACTATGATCTATCTATCCCACTTCTTGTTAATCAATAAAGAGAAATATTCAATAATGTGCCGAGGTAGCATCTACAGAGATGTTTAGTGGTGCTCTCTTTATCAAAGTAAAAAATTGTAGACTAGGGGTGCCAGGGTGGCTCAGTCGGTTAAGTGGCTGACTTCAGCTCAGGTCATGATCTCAAGGTTCGTGAGTTCGCGCCTTGGCTTGGGCTCTGTGCTGACAGCTCAGAGCTTGGAGCCTACTTTGGATTCTGTGTCTCCCTCTCTCTCTGCCTCTCCCCCACTCGCTCTGTCTTTATCTCTCTCTCTTTCTCTCTCTCAAAAATAAATAAGTGTTAAAAAAAATTGTAGACCATCTAGCTGTCTATCAATATGGAAATGAATGTTGTAAGTAAATCTCAAAAACAGGTTAAAGGAAACGTTGCTAAAAGATACATTCCTATCATTTACATGAAAAGAACTAACATAAAATCATGTGTGTGCATGTGTATTGGTATAATAAATGTCTGGAATATAATCCTTAGAAACATTAATCCCTAAACAGTTGATCATAATTCCCTCTTTTTAAATAATTTTTAAAAATATTTATCTTTGAGAGAGAGAGACAGAGTGTGAGCAGGGCAGGGGCAGAGAGAAAGGGAAACACAAAATCCAAAGCAGGCTCCAGGCCCTGGGCTTTCAGCACAGAGCCCAGTGCGGGGCTCAAACCCATGAACCACAACATCATGACCTGAGCTGAAGTCAGATGCTCAACCAACTGAGCCACCCATGCACCTGCTCATAGTTACCTTTTATAAGCAGAGTAAAATTGGCAGTGAAGGACAGAGGGAAATACATGTTTTTTTTTTCTGGATTATTTGAAATTTTACAAATACTATATACATATGTAAGTAAAAATAAAAATTATAATTTTGATATGTAAAAATCATTTATAGATGAGTAATTTACATATTGTAAGAACTGTAATTATAAATGAACTAGGGTTAGTAATCACAAAAGATTGAGGTATAATTTCCTTGAAGTTGACTGTGTTTTTTCTTTTTTATAAGGTTTGCTTTGTTTATTTTTGAGAGAGCGAATGAGTGAGCAGGGGAGGGCAGAGAGAGAGAGGGAGAAAGAGAATCCCAAGCTGGCTCCATGCTGTCAACGCAGAGCTTAGTGTAGGGTTCCAAATCAAGAACATGAGATCATGACCTGAGCTGAAATCAAGAGTCAGATGCTTAACTGACTGAGCCATTCAGGCACCCCAAATATGGTTTCTAAGAATGGTGGAAATAAAACTGTCTGCTGTTCTATTTGTTTTCAGAAATTTAACATGATAATCTCTTGAGGATAGCACTCAACCACAAATCAGTAACATAAGAGAACACATGTATGTGTGTGTGTTTAGCTTGTTCAGGTTACTTGAACAAAAATAGCATATATTGGTGGCGTATAAACAACCAACACTTTTTTTCTCACAGTTCTGAAGCTGGGAAGTCAAAGATGAGGGCAGTGGCAGTCATGGTGTCTGGTGAGAGCCTTCTTCCTCTCCAGCTGACTATGCGGTGTCCTCAGATGACAGACTGGGTGGGCTCTCTGGTGGGAGTCTGGTATCTACAGGCACCGATTCCATTTGTGAAGGCGCTGCCTTCATGAACTAAGCACTTACCAAAGGCCCCATGTCCCTATACCATCGTTGGAGATTAGGATCTCAGCACAGGAGGGTTGGCAGGACCCAGGCATTCAGACAATAGCTGTCTGCATAAACAACAATAACTTGAAAACCGTTTTCATTATCTTCACTTGACTTAATAATTAAACCCATCTCCATGACTCTTCACCCTCTCTTTCTTCAGAGTCAGATATGCTCACCTGAAAAATGTAGACATTAACTGAAATCTCAGGTATATACCCTCTCACGTGTTTCAGCAGAAGAAAATAATTTTAAAAATAGACTAAAATAATTTATTAGTAAACCTTGTTTGCTGAAATCACCATTTTACTTAAAACATAATAGATATTTTAGGTATGCACGCCTAAACAGACACTCTGGACTGTCACAATATGTCTTGATATTTTTTTTTTAAAGTGTGTTTTTCCTTTGCTATTTTATTTTTGTTTTGAAAATGGAACCAGATTTTATAGTATACGAAAAGCATCTTTTCAGTGCATCTCTTAAAAATGAACACATCTGATTTTATCTTATTATAAGAAGGTTCCGACCACTAAAGCCTGGTAGAGAGTGAAATGACCCGTATAATTGAGGCACCGGTAGATTTAGTGTGATGCCAAACTGAGTCCAGGTTTTGCCAGTGGAATTGGTTAGGTTTACCTTCTCAATCCTCAGGATGTCTTGTGGATTCTAGGTGATTGATTGAAGATTTACAGCGGTAAGCACAACAGAGCTTCTATTATCCATCTCAAGGACACAGTGTATGGCTGTGAGTCACCGTGAAAATGGATCAGTGTGTCTAAGGGCTGAAAAACATTTTGTAGCAGGTAACAGTTTTTCCGGCTATTCTTAGTCCTCTACCACACTTGCCTATAATCTGCCGGAGAGCAGGAAATTAGCATGGCATTGCTCTCTATAGTGCCTGGCAGGGCTCTGCTCTCAAAAAGTATTTGCCGAATTAATTAAAAACACAGCTCAGCATTGTGGAATCACTTATTGGTGATCATGAAGATGGCAGAAAATAATAACTTGGCCACACCCTGGGAAGCTAAATCCCTCTTCCTCAGCTTTACTTTCATTAATAAAGACTTTAATAATAATTTAATAAAGTATTAAAAATGATGAATAGATGAAGGGTTCATAGTAACTCAGGCACTGTGGGGCAAGTAAGTATGATCCATTTAAGTGTTCTTTTGTCTCTTGCTTATTAACCAAAAATTGGTGACTCACCATGATTGAAGGGGATGATTAGTTATTCTAGTATTGATTTATTGATTCACTGATTGATGTATGTATGCAACACAGGCCTTGGCAGAAGAACACATCTTTTATTTATTTAGAAAAAAACAACCTTAATGTTTATTTTTGAGAGAGAGAGAAGAAGAGAGACAGAGTGCAAGCAGGGAAGGGCCAGAGAGAAAGGGAGACACAGAATCCAAAGCAGGCTCCAGCCTCTGAGCTCTCCACACAGAGTGCCAACATGGGGCTTGAACCCACAAACCCTGAGATCATGACCTGAGCTGAAGTCAGATGCTTAACTGACTGAGCCACCTAGGCACCCCTTAATTATTTTCTTGAAGTTTATTTATTTATTTTGAAAGAGACATAGACAGCACAAGTTGGGGAGGGTCAGAGAAAGAGGAGTGAAAGAGAATCCCTAGCAAGTTCCTCACTACCAGTGCAGAGCCTTATGTAGTGCTAGAGCTCATAAACCATGAGATTATGACCTGAGCTGAACCAAGAGTCAGATGCTTAACCAACTGAGACACCCAGCATACTGAGAAGAGCAAATATTTTACACCTGGTTCCTGATCTAGACGTGTCTTTGTTAAATAGTCGTGTTTAAGAACAACTTTTTTGGAAATTGGGACCACTAAGTAAACCAAAATATTTAAGCTTCCAGATAAATTAATTAAGTGGTCTAGTGTTTTAAAACTTTTCTCGCTGGAGCAACGGGGCATTTTGACTACAATTCTCACTTGGACCAACTAGATAGTCCGAAGTAATATAATAAAATGAATCATAAGTAGTTTTCCTCTCTTTGTCTCCCACAGGTAAAACCACAACTGGTCATTTGTTATTGAAACCATTCAGAGATGGATGGGTTTGGTTGTCACTCTGTTCCAGAGCATATTGTACACACAAGCAGACAGTTTCTTTAGGAAACTCAGCCATCATGCTGGTTGTTCTAGGTTAGACCTTACACATTTTTTTTTCTTTTTACATTTTCTTTCCTTATAGGGAAAAGACATTTAAAAAACCCTAAAAATTTCACATACTATTCAAATTAGAGTGTATTATTAAAACTTGTTATTTTCTCAGTTTTGACCACAGTGTACATTTGAACCAACTAGATTCTATCATAAGAATGAATGATACTGGGGTGCCTGGGTGACTGACTTGGTTAAGGGTCCAACTTTGGCTCAGGTCATGATCTCACAGTTGGTGGGTTTGAGCCCTGCTTCGGACTCTGTGTTGACAGATCAGAGCCTTGAACCTGCTTCAGATTCTGTGTCTCCCTCTCTCTCTGCCCCTCCCCTGTTCATGCTCTGTCTCAAAAATAAATAAATGTTAAATTTTTTTTTAAAAAAGAATGAACGAGGGGCCCCTGGGTGGCTTGGTCGGTTAAGCGTCCAACTTTTGCTTAGGTCATGATCTCGTGGTTCGTGGGTTCGAGCCCCGCGTCGGGCTCTGTGCTGACTGCCAGCTCAGAGCCTGGAGCCTGTTTCAGTCTGTGACTCCCTCTCTCTCTGACCCTCCCCTGCTCACTCTGTCTCTCTCTCTCTCTCTCCTAGAAAAAAAAAAAAACATTAAAAAAAATGAACGATACTGAGCTTTGCTTCCTTTTATGCAACCTTGTATAAAACTAATATTTTAGCAAGCACAATGCCATTTGGCAGGTATATAAAGAGTTAAAAACATAGTGTCAAAAGATTTTTAAAAAGAATTCCAAAGCACATAAAAGTCAACTATTAGAAATCAATGTGAAAGAAGTCAAGGACTAAGAAAAATTACATTCATTCTGATATTTTAGTGAAACAGCAAAACAAAAGTGACATTTATTTGAAGGTTGCACATCACGATGTAAGAGGATTCTTTCTTTTTGATAGAATCATTGTCTAGGACCTAAGTTAAGGACAGAGTATCACATTCTAGAGAGAAGCGAGCACATTTGGAGTCCTCACTGGTTCTGATATACCCAGCCTCATGCTTTGCTTCCTATCCATGTAACAGAAGACAAAGAAATAGGGAACAAGAGCTGAGGCTTATCAGTTCTGAGAGTCAGGAGCTTCAGATTTAGAGGTAGAAATGCACTGACTTTGTGCTTTTTCAGATTTTCCAAGTCAGAATGGAGCCCCCCCCCCATTCCGAGAGCATTGCACATACATTTTAGACATGACCCTGGCTTCTCAGTCTGTATTTATATATTTGCCCCTCTGTGGGATTGCGTGCAGGAATCCATGCCTCTTGGAGGACAGAGGAGAGAGAGATGGCAGTTTGGAGAAGGGACATCAGTGGTGCAGACTGAATTGCCACCTGCGTCACGCTGTGACATACGAGTTTCCTCTGGTTCACGTGGTCACCACAGAAAGTATCCAGGCAGGTCACACTGGAGCAGCAAAAGGTTGTGGGCTGCACCCGCTAGTTCAGGAAGCGAAGGGGGTACTGGAAATGTTGAGCAGGACCCAGAAGAAATCCCAGCATGCCGTCAACAAAGGGATCCACAGGGCGAGCGTCTACAAGGTGTATCCCCAGAAACAAAGCTAAAGTGGGGCGTTGACGAGTTTGCAGGTGTCCTGCGTCAAGGATCTGTAGGATGGTTAGCCCCCAACCACTGTCCTTAAATGAATGGCATATGCACCCAAATAGGCAATCAGGTTTTGGATGCTGGTCTCACAGAAGGCAGCGTCCACCCGGTTTAACCCTTTAAGGAGCTACAGAAGCACTTGTTAAATTAGAGCCTTGCCCATCCCTTCTGCTGCATTCCGATTCAAAACACCAGGAGAGAAAAGGAAGAGGTAAGGAGCAGACTCCTGCACTGTTCCTCCCTTAGACCATGATAAAAGCCTGAGCTGGGATCTGGGAAAGCTTCAATTTGGAGTTTTCTATTAGATTAGAAAGGATTTGATGATAACTGACAGTGACCTGATCCCCACAGAATCTGCTTGATGAATTTTTACAGGATGAGAAAGAGAAGCTGGGGGCAGTAACAGCAGGAAAAATAAAGCCTTCACACCATGGCACTCCCACTGATCTGAGACCATCCATATACTATTCCCGTAACATCTTCCTAAGACTAGGCAGACTTCATGGTTATTCATCCATTCATTCATTAAACATGGTGAAAAACAATGACCCCAAAACAAAAAGCAAAAAAAAAAAAATTTTTATTTCAAAACTCCTGAACTCTCCACTCTAAGGTCAAATTTTAATCCATTTACACCTTCCCACAATGCTTTTCTTTTCTGCTGTCTCCCACAAGGGTCTGCTTCTACATGGAACTCTTACAGATCGTCATGTTTCAGTTATTTCAAAGTTAGAATGTCAGTATTAGTTTAATGCTTAATATGTTGGCTGTCTCCTTAAATGAGACAATAAACTCTTGGATGGTTAGACTCTATCACTTATTTCTTTATCTTCCTATTACCAAAAGCAGTTCCATAATAACGACAGACACTAATGTAATGCTTTATGTATTTAGTACTTTGCCTCTTATTTGGAGAAGATAGGAAAATATAGGAGTCCCAGCTCTTGACATTTCAGTGTTATGCTATCTACGTATAGAGGTGTAAAAGTTTTATTTATTGTGTACTGTATCCTTTTTCTTCTTAAAAACAGTATATACTGGGGCACCTGTGTGACTGTTGGTTGAGTATCCACCTTCAGCTCAGGTCATGATCTCGTGGCTCTGGCTTCAAACCCCATGTCAGGTTTTGTGTGGACAGCTCAGAGCCTGGAGCCTGCTTCAGTTTCTGTGTCTCCCTCTCTCTCGGCCCCTCCCCTGCTCATGCTCTGCCCTTCTCTCATAAATGAGTGAACTTTAAAAATTTTTTTTAAATTAAAAACCATATACCATACAATATGGGTTTTTTCCAAATATTCTTATGTTTTTGGTATTCATATACTGAGTATTATCTCTCTGGCATCTGATGGCTAATACTTACTTTTCAAAAAGTTTTTTGTTATCTGACACTACTGAGTATTTCATAAAAGTATATAGCTCAATAGTAGTTGTTTGTTTATCCAAACTGATTAGTCTTCTCTTTAAAAAACAAAAGCACTTAAGCCAATTATTAATTATTATATTTGTTTTTGTCTTTTAGAATCTAATATTACTGGTTTCATTAAAAATTTTTCATGTTTTTTTCTTTTTTGGGGGGGGAGAGAGAGAGAAAGAGACAGACAGAGAGAGAGAGAGAACAGGAGAGGGACAGAGAGAAAGGGAGACACAGAATCCAAAGCAGGCTCCAGGCCTGTCAGCACAGAACTGTCAGCACAGAACCTGACGTGGGGTTTGAACCCAGGAGCCATGAGATCATGACCAGAGCCTAAGTTGGACACTTAACCGACTGAGCTACCAAGTAACCCCTTACCCCTTTGATTATTAATACTTGCTTATTTCTTTGTTTTCTATCTTTAATTGTGTAAGACCACATTTTCTTTGTTAAAAGTTTGGAAGTTTTATATTTAACTCCGTTAAAAGTTTGAAATATATACATTCAGAAAGAATATATATGGGTTTCACAAAGAGTTCTTATCCATAGACAAGGAAAGAACTTCCTGCAAAGAAATTTTTAAAGAAACAAGAGCAGATAAAAATTGTTCTGTGATTTTGTCCTGTGAATCTTGTTTATTCAGTATATTGGACACACACACACACACACAATACTTACAATTGTTAATACTTACATAGTATACTTTTAAAATTAGTTGCTAGAAATTGCTAGAATTGATTTTAGACCGTTTTGCTCTCAGGCTTGTGCTCTAACCTATAAAAATTTCTGTAATAGTATATATATGCTATAGGTCTAGAATATTCCTATGCAGAAAAATGGCCCTCTGGGACCTCAGAAGGAAGGGGTGCTCAGCAGAGCATCAAATCAGACTGAAATAAACCTGCCAAGGACAGTATGCCTCAAAAATGTCTGTGAATTTTGCTTCATCTCTATGCCTGAATCGTAGTTGTATTTGTACGTGGGGTCCACCCGGTCTTAGAAATAACACAAGAGATTGGACCAGATGGATCTGACGGATATATTTAGAACTTTACATCCTGAGGCCAGGGAATTTACTTTCTTCTCAAGTGCGCATGGCACATTCTCCAAGATAGATCACATACTGGGACATAAAGCAGCCCTCAATAAATATAAAAGAATAGAGGTCATACCATGCACACTGTCAGATCACAATGCTTTGAAACTTGAAATCAATTACAGGAAGAAGTCTGGAAAACCGCCAAAAACATGGAGGTTAAAGAACACCCTTCTAAAGAATGAATGGGCCAATCAGTCATTTAGAGAGGAAATTAAAAAATATATGGAAACAAATGAAAATGAAAACACAACAATTCAAAATCTATGGGATGCGGCCAAGGCAGTCCTAAGAGGAAAGTACATTGCTCTCCAGGCCTATTTCAAGAGATTAGAAAAAGCACAAGTCCAAAATCTAACAGCTCACCTAAAGGAGCTAGAGGCAGAGCAACAAGAACGCCCTAAACCCAGTAGAAGAAGAGAAACAGTAAAAATTAGAGCAGAAATAAACAACATAGAAACCAAAGAAACCATTGAACAGATCAATGAAACCAAGAGTTGGTTTTTTGAAAAAGTAAACAAAATTGACAAACCTCTAGCCAGGCTTATCAAAAAGAAAAGAGAGAGCACCCAAATAGACAAAATTATGAATGAAAATGGACTTATTACAACCAACCCCTCAGAAATACAAGCAATTATCAGGGAATACTATGAAAAATTGTATGCCAACAAATTGGACAACTTAGAAGAAATGGACAAATTCCTAAACACACACTCACTACCAAAATTCACACGGGAAGAAATAGAAAACCTAAACAGACCCATAACGAGTGAAGAAATCGAATCAGTGATCAAAAATCTCCCAACAAATAAGAGCCCTGGACCTGATGGTTTCCCTGGGGAATTCTACCAGACATTTAAAACTGAATTAATCCCAATTCTTCTCAAGCTATTCCAAAAAATAGAAGTCGAAGGAAAACTCCCAGACTCATTTTATGAAGCCAGCATCACTCTGATTCCCAAGCCAGACAGAGATCCAACAAAAAAAGAGAACTATAGGCCAATATCCTTGATGAATACGGATGCAAAAATTCTCAACAAGATCCTTGCAAATCGAATCCAGCAGCATATCAAAAGAATCATCCACCAAGATCAAGTGGGATTCATTCCTGGGTTACAGGGCTGGTTCAACATTCGCAAATCAATCAATGTGATCCATCATATCAATAAAAGAAAAGATAAAAACCATATGATCCTGTCAATAGATGCAGAAAAAGCATTTGACAAAATACAGCATCCCTTCTTAATAAAGACTCTCGAGAAAGTTGGGATAGAAGGAACCTACTTAAACATCATCAAAGCCATCTATGAGAAGCCTTCAGCTAACATCATCCTCAACGGGGAAAAACGGAGAGCTTTCCCCCTGAGATCAGGAACACGACAGGGATGTCCACTCTCACCACTGTTGTTTAACATAGTGCTGGAAGTCCTAGCATCAGCCATCAGACAACAAAAGGAAATCAAAGGCATCAGAATTGGCAAAGAGGAAGTCAAACTTTCTCTCTTCGCAGATGACATGATACTCTACATCGAAAACCCGACAGACTCCACCAGAAGCCTACTAGAACTGATCCACGAATTCAGCCAAGTTGCAGGGTACAAAATCAACGTACAGAAATCGGTTGCATTTTTATACACCAATGATGAAGCAACAGAAAGAGAAATCAAGAAACTGATCCCCTTCACAATTGCACAAAAAACCATAAAATACCTCGGAATAAACCTAACCAAGGATACAAGAGATCTGTATGATGAAAACTATAGAAAACTTATGAAGGAAATTGAAGAAGACACAAAGAAATGGAAAAACATTCCATGCTCATGGATAGGAAGAATAAATATAGTTAAGATGTCATTACTACCTAAAGCACTCTACACATTCAATGCAATTCCAATCAAAATTGCCCCAGCATACTTCTCAAAACTAGAACAAACTATCCAAAAATTTGTATGGAACCACAAAAGACCCCGAATAGCCAAAGTAATACTGAAAAATAAAACCAAAACGGGAGGTATCACCATCCCAGACCTCAGCCTCTACTACAAAGCTGTCATCCTCAAGACAGTATGGTATTGGCACAAAAACAGACCCATAGACCAATGGAACAGAATGGAGAACTCAGAAGTGGACCCAAAAGTATACAGCCAACTGATCTTTGACAAAGCAGGAAAGAATATCCAATGGAAAAAAGACAGCCTTTTTAACAGATGGTGTTGGGAGAACTGGACAGCAACATGCAGAAGAATGAAACTAGATCATTTTCTCACACCATGCACAAAAATCAACTCAAAATGGATAAAGGACCTGAACGTGAGACAGGAAACTATCAACACCCTAGAGGAGAAAGCAGGAAACAACCTCCTTGACCTCCACCGCAGCAACTTCTTACTTTACACATCCCCAAAAGCAAGGGAATCGAGAGCAAAAATAAACTGTTGGGACCTCATCAAGATTAAAAGCTTCTGCACAGCAAAGGAAACAACCCAGAAAATTAATAGGCAACCAACGGAATGGGAAAAGATAGTTGCAAATGACATATCAGATAAAGGGTTAATATCCAGAATCTATAAGGAACTCACCAAACTCCACGCCCGAAAAACAAACAACCCAGTGAAGAAATGGGCAGAAGACATGAACAGACACTTCTCCAAAGAGCACGTCCAGATGGCCAACAGACACATGAAGCGATGCTCAGCATCCCTCCTCATCAGGGAAATACAAATCAAAACCACACTTAGATACCACCTCACGCCAGTCAGAGTGGCTAAAATGAGCAAATCAGAGAACTCTAGATGCTGGCGAGGATGTGGAGAAACGGGCACCCTCCTGCACTGTTGGTGGGAATGTAAACTGGTACAGCCCCTCTGGAAAACAGTGTGGAGGTTCCTCAGGAAACTAACAATAGAACTCCCTTATGACCCAGCAATAGCACTGCTAGGAATTTACCCAAGGGATACAGAAATGCTGAGGCATAGGAGCACATGTACCCCAATGTTCATAGCAGCACTCTCCACAATAGCTAAAACATGGAAAGAGCCTAAGTGTCCATCAACAGACGAATGGATCAAGAAGATGTGGTTTATCTATACCATGGAATACTACATGGCAATGAGAAACAATGAAATCTGGCCATGTGTAGCAACATGGATGGACCTTGAGGGTGTTATGCTGAGCGAAATAAGTCAGGCAGAGAAGGACAAATACCATATGTTTGCACGTATAGGAGGACTAGGAGGAACTTGACGGAGGACCAAGGGGGAGAAGAAGGGCGGAAATGGTGGGGGAAAGGGAGAGAGGCAAACCATGAGAGACTCTTGAATGCTGACAAAAACTGAGGACTGATGGATGTGGGGGGGAGGGTGGGATGGGCATGGAGGAGGGCACTTTGGGGATGAGCACTGAGTGTTATGTAGAAACTAATTTGACAATAAACTATTTGTAAAAAAAAAAATAAATAAATAAATATTCAGATAAACAACATGAAAAAAAATAAATAAATATTCAGATAAACAACATGAAAAAAAAAAAAAGAAATAACACAAGAGAAGCACCTGGGTGACTCAGTCAGTTAGTCATCTGACTTTGGCTCAGGTCATGATCTCACTGCTGGTGGGTTCAATCCCCTCGTCGGGCTCTGTGCTGACAGCCTGGAGCCTGCTTTGGATTCTGTGTCTCCCTCTCTCTCTGCCCATCCCCCACTTGCACTCTATCTCTCTCTCAAAAATGAATAAATATTGAAAACATTTAAAAAGAAATAACACAAGAATTTCTAAAAACATTCTTTAACTCAAGACTTTCCTGAAGATGCTTTTGAGTTATTTATTGCTGTGCTCAGTCCACAGTTTAAAACAGTGATTTTTTTTTTTATTTCTCAGAATTCTTACCGATTCTTCTCCTGATCTTTCTTCATTCATGTAGCAGCGTTTGGCAAAGGAGTGAGTCGATTGGAGGGTAAGATGGCGTCATACATGTGTCTGGTAGGGGTGCCTGCTGTCAGCTAAGGCCTCTTCATTCTCCTTCGCATGGTCTAATTCTCCAGTAGACTAGCTTGGCTTCTTTACCTGGTGCTCTCAGGAAAGCTTTCCAAGAAAGCAAGGGGAGAAGGATGCAAATCCTCTTAACATCTAGCCCTGGAGGTGTCACACCATCACTTCTATTTCATTCTGTCGGACACATGCCAGCCCAGATTCAAAGAATGGGAAAGTAGACTCCTCTGCTAACAGTCAAGGAAAAATCAGAGCATAGCAGATGCAAACTGGATTGGGAAGAACTTGTGGCTGTAGTTCAGAATCACAATAGACCACAAGAATTAGTGGAGAACAGCTAATATGGACATAATCATAATCAACACTTTGAAAGAGGAGTGAAGTACAGGTGTTGATTTCCA
Source organism: Hyaena hyaena (assembly GCF_003009895.1). NCBI lineage: Eukaryota > Metazoa > Chordata > Mammalia > Carnivora > Hyaenidae > Hyaena > Hyaena hyaena. The sequence continues at coordinate 690,746 of NW_024080882.1, read as the reverse complement.
GTTGCTTCTCATTAAAGTTCTCATAAAATCACTTGACCCATTGTGACTGAGGAATGTGTCTGCGTGATGACAAAGTTTGTATTTCTCTTCTTGCACTGTTCACTTCTGCTCCTCCCCTTCTATGAAGCAGGTTCAATAGCTAACCCTTATTTAGTCTTTAGTAAGTGCCACTTTACAGTTTAATTTTTACAATAATCCACATAGGTAGTAGGTATTATTCCCCCACGTACACTTTAAACGTGAGTAATCAAATATTCATAAGTAGAAGTAACTTGTGAAGCCATGTAGCTAGAGGGAGTGGTAGAACCGGAATCTGAACCCAGACAATCTGGCCCCAAGTCCATCCTGTTTACCGCGATGGTTATTGTGTCCCTCATCATTCCTGGAGTTTTATTTTTATCCTCCCTGGGAATCAGATATATACTGCTGGTATCAGGGTTTAAATTCTCAGCATTTGTCAATGTACTTGTTGAAAATACATATTAAAAATAGCATCTTAATCAGTGTGAAGTGTGAAGCAGTAATTATTCATTACCTGGAATAATTACTCTGCTTGGGTCAGTTGTTGAGTCAGGGCTGTGGTGCATAGATTTGTTGTATTTTCCAGGCATCATGGCTTTTGATGGGCTGAGAGTGCTCAGGCAGTGAGAGGCGGCATTGCAGCATAGTTAAGAGAGAAGCTTGGAACAAAATGTAAGAATTGGAATTTTGGCTTCTCCCACTTACTAGCTCAGGAACTTTGGGGATGTTACTTAATTACGAGTGATAATAATAGAGTCTACTTGATGGCACGATTATGAAGATTAAAATTAATGAATTAATATTTGTAGAAGTCCTTAGAACTCCATCTGGCATATGTTTGTTAAGCCATTAAAAAAAATGTATTCACTTTAGGCCACTGAGCCAGAGGCACATGTTATGTCTGAGTGTTCAGGAGTTCTGGAGAGAGTCAGATGTTGGTCCATGAGTAGGTTTTATTCGTCTTACTTCTTATTCTACAGGTCTTCCAGTTGAAAGGTGTTTGGCACCGCTCGGCTAGAGATGGGGTCAGGGGTAGTTTTAGCCTCCATTTTATTGCCCAAAGAGCCACTGATTGGCCTTTGGAGCAGAGATGCTTTATCCCTATCTCCACCCAGAATTGTCCCCAGGTGAGTTTCAGGAATAAGGAGAACTTCTCTGACATAGCCCCTTCTAGGCTCTGAGTGACCTGGGTGGCAGTAACCTTTAGCCCCATTAAATCTCGTCAGCTTTTTGACTCTTCAAAATTCTACCCATGGATGGGGCACCTGGGTGGCTCAGTCGGTTAAGCGTCCGACTTCAGCTCAGGTCATGATCTCATGGTCCATGGGTTCAGTCCCCATGTGAGGTGCTGACAGCTCGGAGCCTGGAGCCTGCTTCAGACTCTTTGTTTCCCTCTCTCTCTGCCCCTCCCCTGCTCACACTCTGTCTCTCCCTCTCTCTCTCTCAAAAATAATAAATAAACATTAAAAAAAAATTCCACCCGTGGATGACATACTATAACCTGATTGCCATGGTTGCCAATTGGACTATTTTGTCTGCCCCCACCCCATGTCTTTTCACAGTGGGCCCCAGACTGTAGTAAGTCAGGTGATCAGATATTCAGAATTAGAAAATATGGTTCTCTGGCATTTACTGACTGCTAAAATTTGAAATTACTTAACTGAACTACCTCTCTCTTCAATTATAAAATAGGGATGATGATAAAACAGTACATATTGAGGTTTTTATCTTATCACAGTACCAAGTATATAGTTAGCTCTCATTAAGTGATGGCTCTTATCATCTGTTAGATGTAGTAAATGATTCGGTATTTGCATTAAGTTCCAAGGGACTGGTTTTCACAAGATGTATGGCAGGAATAGCCCTGTATAAACAATCTTGTGGGGTATGGTGGAGAAAGTGTGCAGGGAAAGTGAAAATCATGCCCATTTGAACTTTGGGAAAATATACTTAAATATTTCATATAGAAAGAATTTCAGTAATTTATCTTTAGAAGAGCAACTTAATTTTTAATGTCTTACTTTAAAGCTCATATATTAACTAAGCATAAAATGTATATCACATTGTAAGTTAAATGAGCTACTCTAAAACCTCAATTTTAATTTATAGAGAAAGTTGATACTTTTATTGCCACTGCTTAAGTAATTACAGGTGTGGTTGCTTTCCTTACCTCATACAGGGTCTAAAATAATCTTCCTAAATTTCAGTCTCCTAATCTGTTAAAAAAATTTAAAAAATAAAAATCCTGGTTTACAGAATAAGATACTCCATTTAAAAAACAAATAAAATCCTGTGATCTGAGCTGCTGGGCAATAAATGTTATAACACTACATTATCATTATCACGGTGTAAATCCAATACAGAATGATCAATTCTGCAACATTTAAGCCAGCTGTTTAATGTCAGAGGCAGAATTCACAACAATGGCAATTTAATCTCCCTCTTTCCTTTTTTCTTTCTAATTTAAATAGATCAAAACCAAGAGCAAGAGCCTGAGAGAAATGTATTTATATTTACTAGAATCTAATGCGACTAGAATTTTATGCTTACAAAATGTATTTTTAAAAAATTCTTTTTTGAAATGATAGTCAGTTCCAGCATCTAAGATAAAAGTTCATTTAACAACTTTGAATTTGGCTCCAAAATGAGGATACATACCTACTAGAATTCCAAATTGATTGTTGGGAAAAAATTTCAAGCATTTGAGGGTAGTATTAGACAATCCGTCATCTTAGAATTGGCAACAATGATTGTGATCATTAAGACCAAAATATTCATGATTTTAGGTAGATATAGTGTCCTCTTAGCTAATATTACCTTCAGAATACACAATTAGCATTGGATTTGCATATTTATTACAAACAGGAGAAGTACAGAAAATGGAATATAAATGAAGAATCTCACCATATTTAAGCTAGTTTGAAACACTGTACTTGGCTTTTTTTTTTTTAAATGAAACAAAACAATACTTATTGAGAATCTACTTTGTGGAACTTCTTGAGAAGAGTTCTTGAGATCCTCCAATTTTTTATTTAGTTTTGTTGGGTAGAATACCATTAATATTATTTTATAAGGTGTTAGTAGAAAGAAGGATCAAGGGTAAAAATGTTTGGAGAATCTTAGATTAAAGAAGGCAAAAGACGGGGCGCCTGGGTGGCTTAGTCGGTTGGGCGTCCGACTTTCGCTTAGGCCATAATCTCGCGGTTCGAGCCCCGCATCGGGCTCTGTGCTGACTGCCAGCTCAGAGCCTGGAGCCTGTTTCAGTCTGTGACTCCCTCTCTCTCTGACCCTCCCCTGCTCACGCTGTCTCTCTCTCTCTCTCCCCTAGAAATAAATAAAAAATATTTAAAAAAAAAAAAAAAGAAGGCAAAAGAACTCCTTTACTACAGAATTTCTAGTTCTGATGGAACTTTCTGAAGGAATTCGGGTGTTAAAAACTTTCTCAGGTATAAATGGACAGAGACACCCATACCCCAGGAATATTTATCAACATATTAAAGAACCCTAGCTGTGAAAAGCTATTCCTCAAAGTCAACTCTACCAGTCTACTCTTAAGAAATGGGTGACTGCAGATTGGTGAATTTGAGTTTTACCCAAAGATAATATTAGATTTGTTTTGGAATAAGAGAGATATTTTTACTTCAAACAGGCTTTTTTCCTAAAATATTATTTTTTTCCACCCCAGTAGTATATTCTTTCTTTGGATGCTACCATCTGGAGATTGATAACTTGATAATGTATGATTAGATTTAGTTGGTTAATGTTGCTTATGATAGGGTACATTTTCCCAAACTGTCAACGGGCTAAAGGAATTCCTTTTTTTTGTTTTGTTTTGTTTTGAGGAAGAGAGAGAGTGTGAAGTGGGGAGTGACAGAGAGTGGGAGAGAGAATCCCAAGTGGGCTATGCACTGTCAGTGCAGAGCCCGACATGGGCCTCGAGCTCACGAACCATAAGATCATGACCAGAGTCAAAGTCGGACACTTAACTGACTGAGCCACTCAGGTGCTCCAGAGCTAAAGAAACTCTTTAAGCAAAAGTTCAATGAGTTTCTCAAGTAAAAATCTTTTACGTTATGAATACTTAAAATATATATAATAACATATAATAATTAGTACGTAAATTTTTTTCCTTCTTCAAATGGACAGGAAATCTTCTGTATTTGTAAGATTTGTAGTTCATGGTTTCAAAAATTCACATCAAGGAATGCAAACTCTCCATGTTGTTTTGCACTTGTTGATAGTACACTCTGATCACACCATGATGTACTAAATCCAGAAGTGTTTCGTTACTAATGCACATTATCAATCATGGTACTAAAATGTTAAGTATAGGCAGTGGAGAAGAGAAATATTTTTATCTTGGTTATAGATCAGTGCTTCAGGATTTCTTTTTTAACAAAAGCCTCTGGGTTCTCTCTCACGTGAACAAAGAGAAACTCCAAAAAATGAAATAAACAGTAAGAACTACTTTCTTTGCAATTCTGCTTTGTACATTTGTTTCAATATAATAACAATTCTCTAAATATGACAGAAACTCTCAATCTAGACATATAGACTCATAACCTACATATTTTATCTCATGTATTATAGTTTAGTGTTTTTATTCAAATCAACTTGGAAATATGCCAATTCTGAAGTTATTCTGATACTAGGTTTTTTTGTTTGTTTGTTTTTGTTTTGTCTTGTTTTTATTATTTATTTTGTTTTGTTTTGTTTTGTTTTAGGTAAACCATTAGGTAAACCATTCAAGGCTACCTGGTGGTAACTGGTAAAGATGACCAAGGCCTCTAAAGTCCATGCCCCTTTTTTTAATGTTTATTTATTTATTTTGGAGAAAGAAAGTTTATGGGGGAAGGGCAGAGAGAGAGGGAGAGCGAGAGAATCCTAAGCAGGCTCCATGCTGTCAGTGTGGAGCCTGATGCGGGGCTTGAACTCATGAACCGTGAGATCATGACTGGAGCCTAAATCAGGAGTTGGGTGCTTAACCGACTGAACCACTCAGATGCCCTAGTCTCAGCTCTTTTAATTGGCTGGACCTTGCCAAAGAAAATGCCCTCCTGTCTAGTCAAGTCCACTGAAGACTTCATAAGTTACAAAATATGAGGTCTTTCTCAGTAGGAGCAGATCGAGGTTTTAAGAAATCTGAACCATGTACAATTTGGAGAAGCACTCTCTAATACACTTTTAATTTCAGTCATTCAAATGTGCTAGGCCTTTCTCCTTAGAGGATAGCTTGTAGTTTTGAGGTAAATATGCCTTTGTATATTCTAGTGTGATGTCGAGAATTTGGTCCTGAAAAAGCATCACGGTAGAGGCAGGCTTGGAGAGCTTTGCCAGCTCTGAGATTAATCTCTCTGGATTTCAATTTCCTCATTACAACCCAACCAAGTGTGTGTTAGATGTACTGAATCGGTAAGGTTCCTTCCAACCAACAGTTTCTCTTTTTTAATTGGAAATGTCATCATTTCTGGAATGAAGAGAACTTCGTGTTAATGTGGAAGAAACAGAACTTGTGAGTTTATCTGGGTGTTCTAATTTACATGTTTTTTTCCTGATACCCAGCTCTGTTTATTTTTTCACATAGCAATATAGACAGTTGTTGACTATTCTCAGGAGTCTCAATTTGGTAAGATCTGTTTTTGTTTTGTAGTAATATTTTCTTTTTTTTTAATGTTTATTTATGAGAGAGAGAGAAGGAGGGGGGGTGGGCAGAGAGAGAAGGAGACACAGAATCTGAAGCAGGCTCCAGGCTCTGAGCTGTCTGCACAGAGCCCCATGCAGGGCTCATACTCATGAACCGTGAGATCATGACCTGAGCTGATCTCAGCCAAATGAATCACCCAGACGCCCTGAGATTTTTTTTATAGTGCAGCACTGTAAATGTATTTTCTCTTCCTTATGATGTTTTATTTTTTTCTTTTATTTTTATTATTTTTTTAATATTTATTTTTGAGAGAAAGCGAGAGAGAGAGAGAGAGAGGGAGGGAGAGTGAAAGGGAGTGGGGGAGAGAGAAAGGGAGACACAGAATCTGAAGCAGGCTCTAGGCTCTGAGCTGTCAGCACAGAGCCTGACTCGGGGCTTGAACTCAAGAGCCGTCTGTCTGATCATGACCTGAGTCTAAGTCGGATGTTCAACTGACTGAGCCACCCAGGCACCCCTGTAAGTACTTTCTAAGTGAAGGTTCTGAGTGCTAACCCCAGATCGTGACTAGGAAGTGGGGATGATAGAGTGGAGAAGGAAAAAAAAAAAAAGAAGTTGAAACCATTGACACTATTTGCTTTCTCTTATGTAATTTCTGGATATAAAGGGCTGACCCATTCACAGCTCCTTACGAACCTGGTGTCTTGGGAAGTCTAAGCGATAGGTCAGTTGTCTAGGTTGGTGGGTTTTGCCAGCCTTTGGGTGCCAGATTGGTGAATGTAGACACTGTACGAATACCACTGATAAGAAAGTGGTTTCAAAATTATTTTTGCACAATCACTATAAAGCTTGAGCCTCTTTTTTCTTTCGTCCTGTTTACATATGTGAACATACAGAGAAAAATTCTTCAAGATATGCTAAAGTCTTTGCCTTTGTTTAGTGCCAATTTGTCATGGTTTTAAATGACTTTTTAAAAACTATATGACAGCCTTTATTAAAAGCGTTCCTGGAAAAAAATCTTAGGCCAATCCTTATAGATTGGGAATTTAATGGAGGTGGAAAGTATGTTTTATTTCTCATTATGCTCTCAAAACCTATACAAGTAGCTGATATCAAGTAGGCGTGTTAATTAAATGTTGACTGAGAAAATAAATCATTTCAAATCATTTCAGATTACAGAGCACTACCACCATTCAAAATGCATGTTGGTAGCAAAAGCCTGTACATTCTTTTATGATTAAAATAACATGAAACTAAAATATATGTAATATCCTTAAACACATAGGCAAAGAAAAGGAAATTTTATTTATAATTCTACCAGTAGCTATTAACACTTGGGGTTCAACTAAGTTGTCAAAAGTATTTTGCTCCATATATATATTATATTTATTAATTATATACATAGATATATAAATTTTCCTTAAATCTTAAATTTCCTTAGATTTATGTACTACAGAGGAATATACATCTTTTAAAAGCTCATTAGAGTAGGAAAAATTTAAATAAAATATCTTTACTCTGCAGTAGTTGTCCATTTTGTGAACAACAGAAGGGTTAACTTATAGGTTAACAATAGCCAAACACATTGAACACTCTCTCTGGTTTCAATTATGCAGCTACACAGGGCAATGTAACAGTCTTAAAGGAGGAAGAATCAAAAATCTTACTGAACTAGCCTTCTATTTTCGGTACAATACATTTCTGTGGGATGGATTAGACTCTTGCCCATAGATTAAATTTGACAAGATACCAGACTGCTTTTGTATTTTTACCTTTAATTTAGTATCCTTTTTGATAAATGTGGAGCAGAAAAATATATTTTTGGTTTTTTTTTCTGATGGGGAAAATCAATTGAATAATATTTCAAAACTCTGCCAGGACTGTGTATCTAGCTTACGTTATTTTATAGATAGCTGGAGGGTATTTTAGCCTTGACATTTCACTTGTCCTGGAAATAGTGATGATACATGGACTGGCAGTACATAGAGCTCCCATTTTTCTTTCCAGAAGTGCAGTGTGATTAGCCTTTTTATCTGCCTAAGACTACTGCCCAGGGAGGCATGCATGTCAAGGCCAATACAGCTTTGATGAATCAGCATCAAAGATACTATGGCTTAAGTTTTGGAAAGCAGGTGGAGGTGGATTGTTTCCTGGTGTTGTTGTTCACTCATATCTGCCCGTTTCGGGGATAAGGATTGAGAAGGCACATTTAAGTGGGCTCTCCATAGTGTTGATGCCCTTTGGAGATAAAAGAAATCCAAAGAAGATACATGTGCTTAAGTAAGGCCGTGACAGACCCTGGTGCCACTGAAGTGGCAAGAAACATAGGCTATTCTGTGAAGCAACAAATACAGCCTTATCTTGTGACAAAAATTTGAAGAAAGGTTTTAGGATAAGTTATGCAAAACTCCGAAAGGGCATCAAAATAGGCCCAAACACAAGCAGAATAGGTGTTAGGTAAAACCCAGGTGCCTATGAACAGCAGCTAGAGCGCTTGATGGAGAAGCCTGGGGGTTACTGACCTCAGTGTTTAAATCCATATAATATTTTTGATTTATAACTCTCCTTAGTTCATCGGGGTCCTACACCCTGCCTTACCTCTGTTAACCTGGTCTTCATCATTACCTCCTACCAGAGTAGCCCATGGCCCTATGGCATATTCACTTTTGGGCAGTAGTCTCTCATACAAATAGTTGAGATACCAGAAGAGATGGCCACGCTTAACAGATTGCCCAAAGGAGTTTTATCCCCTCGAGTTTCTTCACATTGGAAAATAGAATAATTAACTTATTAAGCAAAAGTAGCATTCTTGGGATAGGCAGGCACCAAAAGAAGCTCACAGGTCAATCTGTAGCATGCCAAGGGCCCCATTGGACCCAGCTGTGAAACATAAAGAGTCTTACGTTCATGAGAGATTAATTTGTTTAACTCATCTCTTTTTTCCTTTGCTATATACCTGAGGAAAGTTAAATGGTTCACGCTTTATTTTTAATTTTTGAAAAGTAGATCAAAATGGAACTCAGATCCACCTTATAAAATGGCAACGTGGTGGTCAAAGAAGCACTAATTGTATTAAGGGCTAGCTTGAAGGGTGTTAGCTTTTCCATAATATCCATTAATATTATCCACCCTCACATTCTCACTCCAAAGAAAACTCATGTAATTTCATCATCCAGATTCAGACAGTGTTTTGCTGTACAATGTGATTCTTAAGTTTATTTATTGAGAGAGAGAGAGAGAGAAAGAGAGAGAAAACATAAGCATGTGTGTGAGCAAGGAAGGGGCAGAAAGAGAAGGAGAGAGAGAATCCCAAGCAGGTTCCGTGTGGGTTCAGCATGCAGAGCTGAATGGGGGGGCGGGGGGGGCAAACTCACGAAGCCATGAGATCATGACCTGAGCAGACATCAAGAGTAGGCCGCTTAACTGACTGAGCCACCCAGGCGCCCATGTGCAGTACTCTAATACATGTATCTCCTGCTAATACTAGATTGCCACCAAGAAAAATGGAGACTGAGGGAAAGGTGGAGTCCTAGAAGAAGACACAGGACTCCACTTGCCTTCATGGTCCCTGCATCTGATTTCTTGTCTCCCTCCTCCTCCTCCTCCTCCTCCTCCTCCTCTTTTTATTGAGGATATTTATAGACTAGGATAGCTGCAAGATATTTCCTGTTAATACCCCAGGGAATCATCACATACCAACTTTCACCTGAGAGCCTGTCCAGCTTGCATATTAACCATGGTTATAGAAGTTAATGATGTATTATGAAAGATTTCAAAGTATTTGCTTAGAATGGAATTTTAGGTGAAGTTATACACCAAATAATTCAATAAGGAAGGGCTTCTTTCCTCTTGATCTTCATCATACACACTCTCTGTCTGCTGTAATCCCTCCAAGTAGTGACCAGTTGCAAACTGAAGGCTAAGATGTCTGCAGGAAGTGGTGATTCTTAACACTGTGCTACTCACTGTGTGGGGTAGAGTGGCAAATACATGTGAAGAACAGAAGGTTTCTCTGCCTCACTGGGACATTTGTATATTAAGGGGAGGAAAGTCCAAATAAGGAACACATCTATGGGGGCCTGGGTGGCTTGGTTGAATGTCTGGCTCTTGATCAGCTCAGGTCACGATCGCGGGGTCATAAGATAAAGCCCCTACATTGGACTTAGCACTGAGCATGGAGCCTGCTTAAAATTCTCTCTGTCTCCCTGCCCTTCTCTCCCTGCCTGGCTCACTCTGTCTCTCAAATTAAAAAAAAAAAAAAAAAAAAAGGGTGAGACACTTAGGTAGTTCAGTCAGTTCAGTCTCTGATGTCAGCTCAGGTCGTGATCTCACAGTGTATAAGTTCAAGACCCAAGTCACTGACAGCATGGAGCCTGCTTTGGATTCTGTGTCTCCCTCTCTCTCTCTTCTTCTCTCTCAGTCTCTCTCTCTCTGTCAAAAATAAATTAACATTAAAAAAGTAAAAAAAAAAAGCATATCTATACATTAGGTTGCAATGTATACATTGTGGTTGCAATGGCTAAGTTTAGATGAAGACAGTCTATCCCCATATTGATTATTAGGTTATTTCCCTTACTCTTCTTCCTTTCCTTGAAATTTCCTTGAAATTCATTATTTGGGTACATACCTCTTTACAGTAATTTTGAAAAGAACTGTAGCATGGATAATTCAGGGTGTGTTTATGTGTGGAGAAACTGTGAAGTTGCCAGTGGATACTGTCACCTTTCAGGAAGAAGGCAAATCACACCTTCTGAGAAGAAGCTTCCCATTTTCAAGCATGTTGTTCCCATGGCATCATTGACTTTATCCAATGACAGTCGTCTACAATTTCCATAGAAACTGCATCTGACATTAACTACTAAAAGCACAGTTCCCCCATAGCAGTATCAGTTGAATTAAAAAGGAAAGGTAAATTGTATCATCAGCTAAATTGTCTTTTCCCAAACAGTCCACATTCCCACAATAATTGCATTTCCTTGTCATAAGCGATTTTATCACACAGTGACCTGCTGCCCAAGGGAGTGAATTTATAAGAAGGCTTGAGATAGAAAAATAAAAATAATGGTAATAGTAATAATAGTGATCATCATTATCTAAGTGATTGATCTATACAATTAAAAACAGTAGTGCTGACTTCATTTGATTGTTAGGGATAAATGTCAGTAAGTCTTCCGAAAGGGAAATTTCAAAGAAATAAAAACAGCTACATTTTATTGCTTTCTTTCCTTCCCCCCCATCTTTCTGTCTTTCTGTTCCCTTGTTTCTTATTTCCTCAATTCTTTTGTTCTTCCTCCCTTCTTCTTATTTCCTTCCTTAATCACACCCTTCTTTTGTCTCTTCCTTCCTCATATATTTATTTTCCCCATTCATATCCAAAGAACATCCAGGATTAAATCCTGTAGTCACAGGGGAACCAGCTTGTCCTTTATCCTGGCCTGCACTTCCTGATTTGGTCTACCACACCTGTCTAGTCATTAGTCGTCCATGGCTACAAGAAAAGTAGCTAGATAAGTCCCTTCTAAGATAACAGAGAATCTGCAGTATGCGCACCTCTGAAGCCACAGCCTTTCTGCAAAGCACTCTCAAATTGCTCAATTAGACACATTACCAGGGAAGAGCAGAAGCTTTAACAAGAAAGCCAAGATTGCTCTTTTCCCCATCCAGGAACAGACTGTGGATGCCACCTTTCCTGTAAGGGTGTCAGGCAGGAAGGAGGCTCTGGAGAGAGAACTCGATGCAGGTTGACTAATAACTTGAGGCACGAATAGGAATAAAACTTAGATCCTTGCTCTTTGCTTCCATCTGTCATCTCTCCTCGTTCATTTATTTTATTCATTCATTTATACTGAAGATTATTTACTGAATCCCAATTATTTTCCTCACACCTCCACATGATCCCTTATAACTGTTCTCTTGTACTCTCTATAAGATTCTAATAGTCTCGCTGAGACTTTTCCAGTACCTTCTTACTTGTTCTCCTTTCCCCACGAATGACCATCTCCTTCAATCCATCCTTCAAAGTTGGTACATGTCAGCCTCGCTAAGGGGCTGTTTGGACAGCTGTTAATCCTTTTCTCCTGAACTTCTAGACCTTCCTGATTTCATGAAGTAAAACCCAAAACCTTTAGCCTTAAATTCAGGGCCCTATAATCTGAGCTCAGTGATTCCACTTTATAAATACCATATTCTTTTTAAATTAAAATTATTTTAGTTTCAGTATAATTAATGTACAGTGTTATTAGTTTCAGGTGTACAGTGTTAAATTAGTTTCAGGTGTATAGAGTGATTCAACAATTCTATATATTACTCAGTGATCATCTTCACCTGTTCTGCCCCCCCCACATCCCCTCTGCTGACCATCTATTTGTTGTGTAGAGTTAAGAGTCTGTTTCTTTCTCTTTTTTCCTTTCTTCATTTGTTTCTTAAATTCTACATATGAATGAAATCATATGGCATTTGTCTTTCTCCGACTTATTTTACTTAGCACCAGACCCTCTAGATCCATCCATGTTGCTGCAAGTGGAAAGATTTCATACTTTTTTATGGCTGAATAATAATCCATTAAACACACACACACACACACACACACACACACACCACATTTTTTTTTATCCATTTGTCATTGGACACTTAGGTTTCTTCCATATTTTGTAGATAATGCTGAGGTAAACGTAGAGTTGCATGTATCTTTTCAAATTAGTGTTTTCATATTTTTTGGGTAAACACCCAATAGTGGAATTGCTGGATCATATGGTAATTCTCTTTTTAATTCTTTGAGGAACCTCCATAGGATTTTCCACAGCAGCTACATCATTTTGCCTTCCTCCAAAAGTGCATGAGATTCCTATTTCTCTATGTCCTCATCCACGGTTATTGTTTCTTATATTTTTTCTTGTAGCCATTCTGACAGGTGCAAGGTGATATCTCATGGTGGTTTTGACTCAAGTTTTCCTGATGTTGAGCATTTTTTTCATCTGTTTGTTGGCCGTCTGGATGTCTTTGGAGAAATGTCTGTTTGTATCTTCTCATTTTTTAATTAGAGTTTTTTGGGGGTTTTGGTGTTGAGTTGTGTAAGTTCTGTGTACATTTTGGATACTCACCCTTACTGGATATATCATCAAATATACTATTCATAAGCCTGTACATGTGCAGTGTATCCTGTTCCCTTGTATGGCTATACTGTAATATATTTAAAAAGTCCCTGGGGCACTTTGGTGGCTCATTCGGTTAAGCACTGGACTTCAGCTCAGGTCATGGGTTCGTGGGTTCAAGCCCCGCATTGGGCTCTGTGCTGACAGCTCAGAGCCTGGAGCCTATTTCAGATTCTGTGTCTCCATCTCTCTCTGGCCCTCCCCTGCCCACACTCTGTCTCTCAAAAATAAATAAATGTAAAAAAAAATTTTTTTAAAGTCCCTAATCAGCAGATAATTTGTTTCTAAACTTTGTTGTCACAGTCTATGCTACGTTGCATAACCTTGTACTTATATCATTTTCTGTGTACAGGAACATACATGGAAGATACATTCCTGAAAGTAGAGTTGCTTGTTCACAGGGTATATACCTTATAATTTTAATAAATACGTCAAGACTGTGCTCCATACGGATTATGCCAGCTTACACTTTGACCAGAAACGAATGAGAGTGCTGTTCCCCACAATTTGCCAAGTATGTTTTAAAACAGATTTTTGTCAAGTTAGTGCTTAAAAATGGTAGTGCTTTTTGAAAATGGAATGCTGCATGAATATGCATGTCATATTTGCATAGTGCCTATGCTAATTTTCTCTTTATCACTTCAGTTCTTGGTCTATGTGCTGTCAAAATGAGCACTCTTAGTTTACCTATAATTTGCCTTTCTTTTATTGTAAGTGAAATCTGTGTTTTTGTAAGTTTTTAAATGAGCCATTTGTAGATTTTTAAGTTTTCTCATAAAAACTCTATTTGTATCCTTTGCTCATTTTTCTGTTTCTCTTTTTTTAACAATTTTTTGAATTCTTTTTTTTTTTCATTCTTTATGTATTAGGCACATAAGATGCAATGTAACTTGTGAGTGTTTTTCCCAGTTTATGATTTATTTATCCTCTGATGTTCAGTTTTTGCCATGTAGAGGTATTTTTTGTTTGTATATTCTGAATTATGAGTCCTAGAAAGATTTTCCACACTGGAATTATAGAACAGTTCTCATTTTTTCTTCTTCTCATAGCTTTATGAACTCACTTCTTTACATGTAAATCTTGGAACCAGTTGGAATTTACCTTAGTATGGACCTGACCTTATTTTTGTACTCAAACCATTTATTTAATAGGCACTTATATCTCTCCTGGTAGGACATAACTTTAACAAATACTAATTTTTAACATGTTTGAGATTTGTTTTTGACATTTCTGTTCTTTCTTTTGGCCTGTTGATTCATGTTCCAATGCTACACTGCTTTAATTCCTGAAGCTTATGTTTTTATTATGTACAAGTGCTAATGATCCACTTTTGCTTTTTTTCATAGATGTAAAGGTATATTTTTTAACTTACAAAAATTTCCATACATGATTTTGAGTCACCAGTGTATTGTAAGAAATAGTTGATTTGGGGGCACCTGGGTGGCTCAGTTGGTAAGTGTCTGACTCTTGAGTTTTGACTCAGGTCATGACCTCAGGACTCATGGGATTGAGCCCTGCCTCAGGCTCTGGGCTGATAGCATGGAGCCTGATTGAAGTTCTCTCTCTCTCTCTCTCTCTCTCTCTCTCTCTGCCCTTCCCCTACTCTCTCTGTCTCTCAAAATAAATAAATAAACTTTTTTTTAAAAAGAAATAGTTGATTTTTTTGAGGATCATATTAAATTTGTAAATTGGCTTAGCGAAAATTGATATCTTTATAATGCTAAATCTCCCTGTCAAACACAGTAAGCTATAGCTTTAAGTCTTCTTGGTTAGAAGTATACAAAGATGTCTTCCTAATCTTGTTAAGCTTATTAGCAGGTATTTAGTAATTTTCCTTGCTACTGGAAATATTATCTTTTCTTCCATTTTAACTTTTAATGAGTTGTTTGTGTTTATGAAAGCATTCCCCTTAATTATATTGCTTAATCCCGCTTGTTTGCTGAGCTCTCTCATTGATTATAGTGATATTTGTTAATTACAGTGGCACCTCCCCAATATATAATACTCTCTAGTCTCATCATTTGTAAATAAGGGGTGGTTTTAAGTTCTACTTTCAGAGCTTATAACTGATTTTTTTCTCGACTTTATGGTTGTGTTGCCATTAAGACTGTTAAATAATAGTAATGATGGTGGACTTGCTTTTTTTGTTCTTGACTTTAAAAGAATCTCCAATTTCCTTGGACAGCATCATTCTGGGTTTTGCTTAGATAGCTTTAGACTGAATTAGAAATATTTTTCATTTGTTTAATAACATACAAACCTATACCTAGTTTATTACTTACACTCTGTCAAAGAGGATACTTAGATTTGCAATATCTCTTTTTATCGTCTATAGTAATGATTTAAAAAAATTAATATTTATTTTTGAGAGAGAGAGAGAAAGAGAGAGATAGAATGTGAGTAGGGGAGGGGAAGAGAGATACTGAGACAGAATCCAGAGCAGCCAGGCACATAGAGCCTAACTTGGGGCTTGAACCCACGAGCCATGAGATCATGACCTAGCTGAAGTTGGAAGCTCAACTGACTGAGCCTCCCAGGTGCCCATATGGTAATGATTGTTGTTCTCACTAAATATTTTAATATTACAGACTTAGGTAATAGATTTTCCTGATATTGAACCATCTTTGCATTGTAAGAGTAAAGATCACAACAGTTATATTTTTCTGGACTTTAATAATATTTTATGTGAAAATTTTAATCAATATTCACATCTGAAATTTATCTTTAGTTCAACTTATTAAAAATTTTGGTGCCAATGTTCTTATTTTCATAGAACTTTGACATTTTCTTTTTTTGTTTTTTACTCTGTAACAGTTTAAATACCCTTGCAATTATCAGATCTTTTGATTTTATAGAAATTTCCTATGGAAAATAATCTTAGGCTAACATATAATTGCCTTTATTTTATAGAAATTAATCTTTTTAAATTTTTTATGTTTATTTTATTTTTGAGAGAGAGAGACAGACAGGGTACAAGCGGAGGAGGTGCAGAGAGAGGGAGACACAGAATCCGAAGCAGGCTCCAGGCTCTGAGCTGTCAGCACAGAGCTAGATGCAGGGCTTGAACCCATGAATGCTGAGATCATAACCTGAGTGAAGTCGGCCACTTAACTGACTAAGCTACCCAGGTGTTCCTCATAAAATTTTAAATATATACTGAGTAGATTCACTGCTCTCTCCTAGAGACAAATGAGCAAGAGGAATGGCTGTAAAATATTAGGTGAAGAACTACAATTTTGGTTTTCTGATAAGAAGTATTTGTGGTCACAGTTGATTTGCAGGAGAATCAAAGGCAAAGTATACTATCTGTTATCTAGATCTATCCATTCTGTTTCCTTATTTTTAAACATCATCAATACATTAAGAGAAATTAATATAAAACTTGAACTCTTGGACCGTGAGATCATGACCTAAGCCCAAGTTGGATGCTCAACTGACTGAGCCACCCAGGTCCCCCTAGAAATTGATCTTTTTAAATGCTATTCTTGTCAAAAGTTGGGCTTAGGCAATTATATTTTTTCTAGAAAATTGCTTATTTCTTTCAGCTTTTCAGTTTTATTATTTTGGCATGGAAGTAAATAAGATGATTTCTTAGAGGTCTGTAAGTTTCCTCTTTTTAAACTTTGACTTACCACTTAATGTTGTTGATCTCCAGTAATTATGCTTTCCTCTCATTTTTCCAGATTTGTTCAAATAGCAATATTTTATTATCTTTATGGTTCCTCTTATATGCTCTTGCATTCTCCTGGTTTATCTCCCATGTCTCTGGTCATTGTACATTAGACTTCTTTGCCATTATCTTATTGTACATCTAACCTATAAGTATTGCATTTCCTTAAGTTTTGAGTTTATTCCTTTGCTGTGCACCCTTCCTTGTGATAAGCTCTCTCATCCACTGCACAGTTTAATTGACACTGACAATTCTCTAATACATATAACTTCTTGAAATCCTACCTCTTCGTTCTAAATAGATGTTATCCTTTTTATTTTCATAGAGGAATAAGTTATACCTAAACCATGGTTCTCTTCCTTCACTTAGAGAAAATCACCAGCATCTACCTTATCTCACAATCCCCAAGCTTAAAAGGCATCTCTGATATTTAGGTTTCTTACTCTCTATGTACACTGAATGAATAAATATTTTTTCTAAAATTTATTTATTTATTTTGAGAGAGAGAGAGAGAGAGAATGAGCAGAGGAAAGGCAGAGAGAAGGAGACAGAATCCCAGGCAGTCTCCATACTGTCACTGGAAAGTCCGAAGTGGGGCTTGATCTCACAAACCATGATCATGACCTGAGCTGAAACCGAATCCGAAGCTTAACTGATGGAGCCATCCAGGTTCCCCAAATAAATCCTTTTTAATTCTCCCTCTTAAGGGTCACTTTCATATACCTTCTCTTCTTACTCCCACGACCCTAATTTAAGTCACCATCATCTCTCTCTCTCCATATATATATGTGTGTATATATACATACATATATGTGTCTATATATACAATATTTAACAATGGTTCCCTTTGTTTTTTTATCTATTTAATTATTTAAATATTTATTTAGTTTTGGGTGAGTGCAAGCTGGGGAGGGGTAGAGGGAGGAGGACAGAGGATTTGAAGCAAGTTCTATGCTGACAGCAGCAAGCCTGATGTGGGGTTCGAACTCACAAACCGTGAAATCATGACCTGAGCCGAAGTCAGGTGCTCAACTGACTGAGCCACCCAGGTGCCCCCCGTTTCATTTACTTTTATTTACTTACATTCAGATTAGTCAACATATAGTGTAATATTGGTTTCGAGAACCCAGTAATTCATCACTTACATATGATTTCACTCATATGTGGAATTTAAGAAACAAAACAGAAGAACATATGGAAAGGAAGGGGGAAATAAGATAAAAATAGAGAGGGAGGCAAACCATCATCTTGTCTACCCATGGCCATGCCCTGTAACCAGTTATACTATATCTGCCCTAGTTCCTTCCTGATTCTTTCTTTATATTGACATCTGGATGATTCCATAACATATCTCTGTCTTAAGCCCGCTCAGTAGTTTGTCACTGTTATTCAGAAAAATAATTGAAATTCTTAACATGACCTGTTAAGATTCTGAGTGATGGGGTCTCTGCACACCATTCTCAGCTTGAGCTACTGTCCCCTTGGCTTTCTCTACTGCAGCCACCCCAGTCTTTCCATTCCTCAAATGTGCCATTCTTCTTTTAACATCCTATGACATTTGCATCTGCTTGCAAATTCAGAATTCGAGATCCCAGATTCTGAATACTGAGCCAAAGTTGAATACCTTTGCTTGAAAAATTCACTGCTACTATTTCTTTCATTACTAATTCCTTCTTATCATTTAGAATTTGTTTGAGAACCTTTTTTCGCAGAAAAGCTGTCTCATATTCACCTTGTCTAGATAATTTTGGCACCTCTTTGCTCCATAAAAAAGTTGAGTTTACAGTTAAATAGTTGGGTACTGATTACTTTGTATACTAAAATGTAGCCTCATTGCGCATAGCTGTCTTGTTTACTGCTTAATGTCTAGTACCCAGTAAGATGACTGTCCACTAACTAGTTCAAAACACTGAAAGAAAAAATATTATCAAAACAAACATAATAAAAGTTTGAAAAATTTGTATCTCTTTAAAAATTAAAATAGAAATTCCAGCATCATTATAATGTTATTAATTAAACAGGATAAACAGTTCAAAACAGAATTGCACATTTAATATTTTGTCTCAGTGAAGAAATGAATGATTATTTAATGATTGGCATTAGTACAGTAGTCTCATTATCTAGAAATATAAACAAAGTAAGATTCTCAGATTACCTTTTATACCAAAATAAATTTTACATGAGTATATATGCAATTTAAATATATGATTGCATGACATTATAAAACTATAGTTATATATATATAATTACTAGAAGAAAATGTACATACATATTTATCTAATCTTGCTCTGAATACAACCCATATAATTTGACAAGAGGACATGAACAATAGGAACAATGATTAGTGAATTAAACCAAAGAAAATATAAAAACAGTTAGTATATAAAGATTTGTTGAAAAAACAAATTCAAAACAGAAGAAAAAAAGTATTTTTTAATGTTTATTTATATTTGAGAGAGGGAGACAAAGAGAGAGAGCATAAGAGGGGGAAAGGCAGAGAGAAAGGAAGACACAGAATCTGAAGTAGGCTACAGGCTCTGAGCTGTCTGCACAGAGCCCCATGCGGGGCTTGAACTCATCAACTGTGAGATCATGACCTGAACTGAAGTTGAATACTTAATTGACTGAGCCACCCAGGTGTCCTGAGAAAAAGTATTCTTAACGCATGTGACAGAATACAGGTTATTGTCCTTATATATTATATAACATCCCTACTGTTATTTAAGGGATCTCCCTGCACATCACTAAGACAATGACAGATGCCTCAATTAAGAGAAAAAAAATGGTTTCCAAGAGGCAAGTCACAAAATATTAATGTTTATTTATTTTTGAGAGAAAGAGACAGAGCATGAGCTGGAGGGAGGCAGAGGGAGCAGGAGGGGACACAGAATTGGTAGCAAGTTCCAGGCTCTGAGCTGTTAGCAGAGAGTCCTATGTGGGACTTGAACCCACAAACTGAGCTGAAGTTGGACGCTTAACCGGCTGAGCCACCCAGGTGCGCCAAGAGAAAGATAATCTTAAGCAGACTCAATGCCCAGCATAGCAGGGCTCCATCTGACAACCATGAGATCATGACCTGAGCTGAAATCAAGAGTCAGATGCTTAACTGACTGAGCCAACCATGCACCTCCATTTTATGCTTTTTAAAAAGACATTATTCTGCACAGGGGTCTATAGACTTTTTTTTTTTAATTTAATGTTTAATTATTTTTGAGACAGACAGAGAAACAGAGCATGAGCAGAGGAGGGGCAGAGAAAGGAAACACAGAATCCAAAGGAGGCTCCAGGCTCCAAACTGTCAGCACAGAGGTCAACACGGGGCTCAAATTCACAAGCAGTGAGATCATGATCTGAGCCAAGGTTGGATGCTTAACTGACTAAGCCACCCTGTCACCCCACAAAATATTAAATATAACATTCTATCATTATTTTGAACTGCCTTGAGAACCATGGTAATGAAAATAAAAGTGGGATATTTAATTAGAATGGTAATTATTAAATGAATGATAATTTGCAGAATTAGTTGACATGGAAAACAGCACATTCTTATACAATGATGGCAGGATTATAAATTAAATAACCTTTGCAGAGGGCAACCTGGCATTATGAGTCAAAGCGTTTAGAATGAACATATCCTTTCCTCAGTCATTCCTCTTCTGGAAATTTAACCTAATGAAATAATCAGTTAAATTCAAATAAATGTGTTTGACTTCTTGCCATTTAGTGACCTACCTATGGAAGTGAAGAGGACTTTAAGGCCTAACTATTCATATTAGCCTTATTCATGGTTACACTTAATATTCTCAGTTGGCCTTTTTATTTGCCTGTTTAATTTATTGTGGTGTTTTTGTGTGTTTATGAATTCTTAACATACATGATGTACAAATGCTTTCTGAAATAACTTGTAATACAAATACACACATGCACATACACATACTTATACACACACACCATTTATATCTACATTTGTGGCTTTTAATAGGGAACCTAATACATGGAAACGATTCAGTAATATTTAATTAAAAGTAAGTCGGTGTTTCATCACAGGTATTGTATAAGCAGAACCTGTATGATTCATTTGTCAGGAATGCTTGTATTATGAAATAAATCTTTCAGTTATTTCCATAGTTCATATCTAGAGGCTATGTCTCTGGTATACTTAATTAATTAACTTTGATATACACGCATGTTTTGTATACAGATTTGCTTCATTTTGCAGAAGCTCCCTTTCAGAGGATCTGAGATAAAGCTGGTGGAAATTGCTAAGTCCACTGTATCTGTCCTGAAAACCACCAGCACACAACTACCTTTATTTTGCAAAGGCAAATGTACAGTGGCATTTAAGTTACTTCCTCTTACGTATCTCTTCACTTATTCAAAAGTTTAATTTTCAGTTAAAGTAAGTCCGGAATGAGATTCCCCATCACTGCTCTTAGGCATTAACCCAATGGCTATGGCATAATGATGCTTTTGATATATATTTTTTTTATGTTTATTTATTTTTGAGAGAGACAGAGCACAAGCAGGGGAGTGGCAGAGAGAGGGAGACACAGAATCCAAAGCCAGCTCCAGGCTCTGAGCTGTCAGCACAGAGCCTGCCATGGGCTCGAACCCATGAACCATGAGAACACGACCTGAGCCAAAATTGGACGCTTAACCACTTGAGCCACCTGAAGTGCCCCAGCTTTTGATACATTTTTCAAAGTAAGATCCTGAAGTGGCCATGACATGCTGAAAATTCTAAGTGAAAAGCATGTTTGACTTGACATACAGAATGATCATTCCTGGGGCGCCTGGGTGGCTTAGTCGGTTAAACGTCCCACTTTCGCTTAGGTCATGATCTCTCGGTTTGTGGGTTCGAGCCCCGCATCGGGCTCTGTGCTGACTGCCAGCTCAGAGCCTGGAGCCTGTTTCAGAGTCTGTCACTCCCTCTCTCTCTGACCCTCCCCTGCTCACGCTGTCTCTCTCTCTCTCCTAGAAATAAATAAAACATTAAAAAAAAAAAAAAGAAAGAAATGATCATTCCTGGAACGCCTGGGTGGCTCAGTCGGTTAAGTGTCTGACTTCCACTCACGTCATAATCCCATAGTTTGTCAGTTCAAGCCCCACGTTGGGCTCTGTGCTGACAGCTCAGAGCCTGGAGCCTGCTTCAGATTCTGTGTCTCCTCTTCTATCTGCTCCTCCCCTGCCCACACTCTGTGTCTCTCTGTTTCTCAATAATAAATAAGTCTCAAAAAATTTTTAAATAACAATTCCTGGTATGAATTAACAAATATCAGCCTACAAAGGTAAAAATAATACAAACAAAACTTAACATAAAAACTAGCATTAAACAAAATTGCAGGCAAATATTATACAATGTTTAGGTTTTGTACTGCGTAGGTTTTATAAATATGATTCATTTGCTTTGAAAAAAAATTTACTACTTTATGTATAAAACATACAGTTTGGTAATTGGACACACATTTTCTCAGCAGGAAAAATACTGCAAATACACATAATTGAAGATTAAAACCAAGGATATCACTGCTGAATAGGTTGGAAGAGGCTTGTTTACTAGAAATAAAATATTTTTCTGTGGTAATACTATGAATAAAACCAGAAATATCCTGATGTCCTGAGGCCAAATCACCAACATGGAACAAAAATTTCAGGGTGAGGATGCTCTTATAGTGCCCACGAAGACGGAAATTTCTCACACCTTGGTTTGTGAAGCTTTTAGAATAAATTTTTAAATGGTTACTGACCATTTGTGGTTTATTATTTTGTGAATTTCTTGGTCAAAATTCAAGAACTTCTAAGTTGAATCTAAAATTCGACAAACTTGGGGCACATTGGTGGCTCAGTCGATTAAGTGTCTGACTCTTGATTTCAGCTCACATCATGATCTCACGGGTCATGAGTTCAAGTTCTGCAACAGGCTCCGAGCTTTTAGTGCAGACCCTGCTTAGGATTCTTTCTCTGCTCCTCCCCTGTTCATGCACACTCTCTCTCTTTCTCTTTCTCTCCCTATCTCTCTCTTTCTAGCAAACTAAATAAATAAACTTAAAAAAAATAAAATTTGACATGTTTATTCTAAATTCTTGTGTTAGATTAAACGATTAAGAGCATTTAAATAACTTTAAAGGAGAACAAAGGTAGGGAATTTATTACGGAATTGTAGTTATTAAAAGTTTGTTACAAGTTCTGGAAAAAACCTTAGTTAGGTCCATAGGCAAAAAAAGGACACAGAGAAAGCCCCAATTACCGCAGGGGGTTATATAGGACAGAAATAACATCTGGAGGGAAAGGTATGACCTACTGAGTGAGTGCTTATGGGAAAAGTAACTATTTGTAGGGGGAAATAGTAGATGTTTGTTGCACTGATATAAGAAAAAAAGAATATGAACTGGGTTAAAGAGTTAAGTGTGCCAAGTAAAATTATTAGGCCCTTAGAAGAAAATGAAGGAACATTAAGTTTATAGACTTAAGATTGTTAAGGATTCCTTACAAAGGAGAAAAGGAAGAAAAAAGATAGATTTGATCATAATACAATCCATAGACTTATATACCAAAGGTACCACAAGACAAAGTTAAATGACAAATTAAACTAGCAGTTCTTCATTACTCAATACTGCAGAGGATAGTGTCTAGAATATACAAAGAAATGGTACAAATCACTAAGACAATCTAACGGGTAAAATTATCAAAGGATGTGAGCAGATAAAAGCTAATAAACTTATGCAAATACCCTCTTTCGCAAAAAAGGAGCTGCAAATGTAAAAGTCCATAAGATGCCCTTGTTATCACATTGTTGTATCATTCTTAGTGTCTTAGTACACATTTTGAAATATGACACTTCTAAGTGTTTTTGAGGATACGGGACACTTCATACATTTCTGGTGGTAGTAAATTGGTACTACTTTGCCTAACAAAAGTGGGAATGTTTAGTAAAATCAGAGATGCACACATACATTCTGCAATCCATAATTTCTAACTCTAGATAGATTCATCTCAGTAGACTAGAGGAAATCTAACATGTGCATGAGGGATATGTGCAAGGAATTTTGCTGAAGATTTCTGTATAATAGCAAACTACTGAAATTCATCTTTTTGATTATGAACCGATAGATTGGAAATCTAAGGTGGATTCAAGTAATAGAAAGCTATTATACCAATACACATAGATGCACCTTAAAAACAGTGTTGAGGGGGCATCTGGGTGGCTCAGTCAACTGAGCAACTGACTTCATTCGGCTCAGGTCACAATCTTGAGGGTTGTGGGTCCGAGCTCTGCATTGGACTCTGTGCTGACAGCTCTGAGCCTGGAGCCTACTTCCGATTCTTTGTCACCTGCTCTCTCTGCCCTTCCCATGTTCTCACTCTCTGTTGCTCAAAAATAAGTAAACATTAAACAAAAGTGTTGAGTGAGGAAAAAAGAAAGTCATCTGTTATGGGAAATGTTACAAAAATCAAATCATGTATTGATGAAAACACGGAGGTGTAGAGAATGTATAAAAACATGGATGGAAAGAGGAATCATCAACATAAGCAAAGTTTTTTGCCTCTGGAAAGGGAAGGGCAGGGGGATTTACATCAATAAAGGTACAAATGTAGTTACAATTACATAATTATTGAGATTTTTAATTAGATGATCTGAAACAAATATGTTACATTAACATTTATTAAATGTGTATTAGTCTTTGATTTTTAAGTATGTTTAAAACATTGCAAAATTTAAGTGGATTTAATTATATAGAAAATATATGTTCTTAGGGGCACCTGAGTGGCTCAGTTGGTTAAGGGTCCCACTTTGGCTCTGGTCATGATCTTGCAGTTCACGAGTTCAAGTGCCACATCGGGCTGTGTGCTGACAGCTCAGAACCTGGGACCTGCTTCAGGTTCTGTGTCTCCTCTCTTTGCCCCTTCTCCATTCACACTCTGTATTTCTCTCTAAAAATAAATAAATATTAATAAACTTTTTTAAAAAGGATATATTTTCAAAACTTAGAAATGTTAAGTAAGTGATAAATCATAACATAATCATTCTCTAAGTAATGCTCATGAAGGCACTCTTAATACAATCTAAAAGTTTTTGTGAAATAGAGAAAAAATATTTTCTCTTTGAATATTTTGTCAGGCTTCTCTTTTGGTTATTCTTTCATCTTTACCAAAGATTTACTTTTACAAAGGATCTGATCAGTTACTTCACATCATAATATAAAAAAGTGAAGTAAAATTTGTTATCTCTTCCTGCACCATTTGCATCTACAAGAGAAATTGCCATTTTGATTTATATCAAGGGAATAGCGAGCTTAAGTACAGAGGGGGTGTGATTGTTTTTGTAGTGTCATTAATGTTGCCAAACAAATTATTTCACATTCGAAGTATTCCGCTGTAGCTAGGAATTAGATACTCCGTATTCTACAAGGGAAAAAAACAGTACCTCACATACCTCAGCAATGTAGCCGAAATGCATAAATCATTTTTGTTTTAATTAGGATTTCCATTAGTCTCATATTCCAAAAAAATAATGATTATTTATAAGTAAAAAGAAGGAGAATGATATTTGATAATTACGATTCAAAAACAAATCAACTTTATATTCAAACAAACTTTTAAAATTTTTATTTAAATTCCACTTAGTTAACAAACAGTGTAATATTAGTTGCAGGTGTACAGTTTAATAATTCAATAATTCTGTACAACACCCAATATTCATCACAATGAGTGCACTTCTAAATCCCTGTCACCTGTTTCACCCATCCCCTTATCCCCTCATTCCTCCCTCCCCTCTGGTAGCCATCAGTTTGTTCTCTATAGTTAAAAGTCTGTTTTTTGGTATGCCTCTCTTGGTCTTTCTCTCTTTTTGCCCTTTGTTCATATTTTTTTCTTAAATTCCACATTAAAGTGAAATCAAATAGTACTTGTTCTTCTCTGACTTATTTATTTTGCTTAGCATAATACTCTGTAGCACCACTCATTTCATTGCAAATGCCAAGATTTTGTTCTTATAGCTGAGTAATATTCCATTGCATATATACACCAAATCTTTAAACCGTTCATCAGTTGATGGGCACTTGGGCTGTTTCCGTAATTTGGCTATTATAGATAATGCTGCTAAAGACATCGGAATGCATGTATCCCTTGAATTAGCATTTTTGTATTCTTTGGGTCAATACCTAGTAGTGCGATTGCTGGACTATAGGGCAGTTCTATTTTTAACTTTTTGAGCAAACTCCATAGTGTTTTTCAGAGTGGCTGCACCAGTTTGCATTCCCACCAACAGTACTAGAGGGTTCCTTTTTCTCCACATCCTCGCCAGCACCTGTTGTTTCTTGTGTTGTTGATTTTAACTGTGCTGACAGATATGAGGAGACCCCTCACTGTAGTTCTGGTTGTGTTTCCCTCAATATGGGTGATGTTGAGTATCTTTTCATATGTCTTTTGGCCATCTGTTTGTCTTCTTTGGAGAAACATCTATTCATGTTTCATGCCCATTTTTAATTGGATTATTCATTCTTTGAGTGTTGAGTTTGATAAGTTCTTTATATATTTTGGATAGTAACTCTTTATCAGCTACGTCATTTGCAAATAACTAGTTCCATTCCATAGGTTGCCTTTAGGTTTTATTGATTATTTCCTTCCTTGTACAGCAGCTTTTTGTTTTGATGTAGTCCCAACTGTTTATTTTTGCTTTTCCTTCCCTTGCCTTAAGAGACATGTCTAGAAGCAAGTTGCTGTGGCTGATGTCAGAGACGTTACTGCCTATGCTATCTTCTAGGATCTTATGGTTTCATGTCTTGCATTTAGGCCTTTCATCCATTTTGAGTTTATTTTTGGGTATGGTGTAAGAAAGTGGTCTACTTTCATTCTTTTGCATGTACCCTTCAGTTTTCCCAACACTTTTGTTGAAGAGACCTTCTTTTTCCCATTGGATATTCTTTGCTGCTTTGTTGAAGATTAACTGGCCAATAATTGTGGGTTCATTTCTGGGTTTTCTTTTCTAGGCAGACTATATTTTATCTCTACATATGGGCACATAGTTGGTGGATTTAGAAGACATATGCTGAGATTAGAATCTCTATAGGTTTAAATCCATTTGTTTAACAGTAGAAATAGCTGTTCTTTTTAGAATGAGTCACCAAATGGGTTGCTTTTCTTTGACTCACTTTCTAAAGCTATTTAGAATCACACTAACTTTAGAATAAAAATATACTGTATACGATATTTATCCCATGAAAATACACAGTTCACTGGTCTACTCATTTATTTATTTATTTTTAAAAAATTTTTTAACATTTATTCATTTTTGAGAGACAGAGACAGAGCGTGAGCAGCATAGGAGCAGAGAGAAAGGGAGACACATGTTCCGAAGTAGGCTTCAGGCTCCAAGCTGTCAGCACAAAGCTGGATGAGGGGCTCTAACCCAAGAAGTGTGAGATCATGACCTGAGCTTAACTGACTGAGCCACCCAGGTGTCCCTGGTTGATTGATTTATTATGAATCCATCTTTAACTTCTGCCACCTTTATGATTTTGACTTTTTTCTCTTTTAATTTGAATATTTTAAAACATAAGGAAAAGTTGAAAGCATAAATTTATATTTGATTATATTTTGACCAATTTGCTCTCTTTTTGTCACTTTCTTGGTCTCTCTTCACTTTAATCCTTTTACATTTTGTTTAGCCATTTAGTTATGACCCTTCAACCCAGGAAATGTTAGCATTCACCTCCTAAGAATGGCAATATTATCCTACTCACTTATAATAATACACCTAAAAATATTTTTTATTCAGCAATTCAGTTTATAAACCTGAAGCAGTTTTTCTTATTTCATCTAAATGGCTAATTAATGTAACGTGCTCCCAAATATTGTTAATAATATGAATTAAGCTTTTATTTTTCTTACATTTTCTGCTGTTCCTTAAAGTGAATCTAATTTCTCATTTACAGGCGCACGTCTGCTCACATTCCTTGGAATAGTCTCTTGCTTTCTATCTACAGAATGCTATCCTCACCCTTAGGATTTTACTGCACTGGCTACCAGTTTAGAAAAGAAGGGCTAATAAACCTAAGAAATAGAGATTCTCTCTGTTGAAGACTGTGTGGCTTGTCTGGTCAATGCTTTGAATCCCAGAGAAAGGGCTATTCTCTCTCTGTTCTCTGTAGTTGGGTGTTGATTCAGCTTCCAGATGGCCAGAAGAAGGAGAGAGTGGGTCACTTGAAAGGAAGTTTCTCAGCAGGAATGTTCACAACTTCATCAAGCAGTTTTCCTTTGAGCTCTTCTGTGTGAAGGCTCTTTCCTCCCCCCTTCTTTTCTGATGCAGCTGGTAGAGAGGCCTTCTTCAGAGCAGAACTACAAGTATTTTCAACACTTAGAGAAATAATTCTCGGGGCTCTAGGTCAGTTATACAGCTACCATAAGATAGTGAGTTCTGTTGTGGTGGAAGACTCCACATCTTTACTTGCCTTTTTCTCTGGCGGAAATCTGAAATTTATGAGGCCACCATGTTTCTGCCCTAAATATGTCTCCCTATTTGGTGCCACCTATAATTTGGGTCCTACTTCACTTAGGGAAAGATAAGTACTTAGGCAAGATGACCTAGGCTGTCCGTATCAGTTGATAAAATGTTAAAATCCTTCTGTATTGAGTATTCTACCTCTGATGTTCACACATACCAGCAAATAAAAGGTTAATGCACAGTAAAAGTCTTTAAGAATTACCTATTTGGATTGGCATCTGAGTTTTTAGATCTTAAATATTTTATTACCACCTCTGCTTCTGGACTAGGTATACACCTTAAAGGCTGAAGGGAAGCACTTTCATATTCCCTTGCCTTCCCCCCATCCACATTCACACCAAGAAATAAATGTGGAAAAGAGTAATGTATACCATGGCCTCTATTTAATGTTTATTAAGGAATGTTTTGACATCGACACCTACTGTTAGGAAGAGAAGTGAGCTAGCTGGGGCAGAAAGAGAAGGTAAAATGTAATATAAGCCAACAGCAGCTGTGGTTGCCTACACGGGGTCTACATGAGCTGAAATAATCCATCATACATGTTCCTCATTGGGAAAAAATGACCAGGCCTTTATAGCCTTCTTCATCACTCACTAAAGTGTGCTGACTCAGAAAGGGCATGATCTTGGGCGAGTTTGCTCTCTGCAACTGAGGCATTCCCCACAGTAACTGGCAGCTAAAGGGTTTCTGCTGACAAGACTCCCAGTAAGAGACCCAGCAAATCCTTCTTTGAAGATAGATGATGCCTTTCCTATGCCCGTCACAATCAGTGCTGTGCTATATTACACCACTGAATAAAGATTAATAGGCTTAAAGATCTTTTTTTGTTTTTAAAAACAATAGACTTAAATCAAATTTTTGAAGCTGGAATATCGTTTTAGTACAGGCACAATATATTTCATTAGGGTTTCCCTAGAAATTAGGCATTGTTGAACATAGGATTAATACCTTCCTGTTATGTAATGGTTTTCTTTGTCCCCTTTCTAAAATGACATCCTTCTTTTACCTCGATTTCTCCTTCATTTTCTCCATGTTCTTTGTAAAGTTAGCCTCCTCTCAAAGAAATAACAAAATATTTAAAGAGAGTACTATCAAGGTCAAATTAATGTAGAATAAACAGAAGAGTGACCTTACAGACTTTCTAAGCCATTTGCAAATTCCTTGGCTATTTACGGCATTTGTATCAGGTTCAAACTTAAAGTTGAGTCATATTTCTGAGTTTTCTCAACTTGCCATGCTCTCATTTTTCTTCCAGATGTTTCTGTAGATGAGAAGCAAATGCCTAGGAAGATTCTAGGCATTGCCATCTGTGTGAACCTTGCATAAATTGGAAAACAGAGCCCCAAGTAAAACTCACGGGCTTTTTTGGGTGTTGCAATCCCAGGTAGCATGCATGAGGACCACAGAGCAGGGAACTATAAAAGTTACTGAGGACAGCATCACAAGAAAATACCACTGATTTCGCGGTCAGTCTGGATGTTGCCAGAGAAATTGTCAGAGGGGAGGAAGGACAAGGAATTTATATTCTTAATACTTCTAATCTCTTGTTCCTGGTGTTTCATTGTATGCCCCATGCATATGAATTTCCCTGTAATTCCAGAGTACTTAATGTAGTCCCGCCTGGCAGTTACTGAAAGAGCCAGATCCCTCTTCCCACAACAGAATGCCTCATCTTCTGAATCTGGATTTTGTGAGTAGACACAAACTCTTCATAGCTCCACTGATATTATAATAAAAGCTACGCGCAATCCTGGCCTTCCTCTCTGGGAAGACTGAGGCAGCCATAGTTGTCAGGAAATGGCTAGCAGCACCCCGCGAGGCTGTCTGCACAGGGAAGCCCACTGGGCTGGATTGAGCTGCCTGAGGGATTGAGAGGTCACCACACCTGATACACAGAGGGGGCCTGAGGAGCTCAGGTGAGCCTGACTCTGGTTACACAGACAGGCCTGGCTGCACACAGCCAAACACAGGTGGGAACATGCACAGATTGGGCTCACTATAAACCACTCGATGAAATGCCAAATGGTATCATGTCCACATAAATAAGAACACCAGCCTTTATGAGCCTTTTCTTGTTAACTCATAATAAAAATTTAGAGTAGGGAAATCATGAAGCCAAGTTTCCTCATCATTAATGTGGAAGAAACTACGTAGTGACTTAAAGTGACAGGGAATGCTTGAGGTCAAAGAGCAGAGCTCAGATCTGTAGATTCATAAGCCGAGGTTGTATTCCCTGGACTATAGTGCCTCTCCTTGTGTGTCCTCAAATCTTTAGATAAATGGATCCCAGTCAAAATGACAACCATCTAAACCAGCTTTATAATAAAATTTGTACGCAAGGAAATAAGCACAGAGGTAAAGTATTCAAGTTTTGAAAGGGTCTTCTACGCCTGGGTGGTTCAGTCCATTGAGTACCCCACTCTTAATTTTGGCTCAGCTCATGATCCCAGGGTCATGGGATTGAGCCCCACATGGGATTGAGCCCCGTGTGGGCTCTGTTCTGAGTGTGGAGTCTGTGTGTGTCTCTTTCCCTCTGCTCCCTCCCCTGCTCACGCTCTCTCTTTCTATCTATAAAAAATATCTAAAAAAAATAAAATAAATAAAAATAACAAAAAGACTCTAAAAATTTTTTAAAATAAAAAATGATTCAAATATTAGAAATATTAAGTGGGTTTCCAGTGTAATAAATGGTGATATCAAGATTAAACCCATTTCTGTCTATCCCTGTTAGGTTCTACTCCTTTCTCTGATATTTAAAACTTAGAAAAGTTATGTAGAAGCTTCAGAGTTTGTTAAACTCATGTAGAAGTTTCCTCCCTGCAAGAGGGTTTCTTGGTCACAATGACATTGCTTTCCTATTTTCCTCTCCAAATATGTTAAAAAAAAAAAACCTTCATTATTTTTAAATGAATCAGTGTTATTTACACAGCTGAAAGTTTCCCCAAAATAAGTATCTTTAAAGGAAACCAATACTGGGTCACCTGGGTGTCTTAGTTGGTTAAATGTCCGACTTCGGCTCAGGTCATGATCTGGTGGTTCCTGAGTTCAAGCCCAGCGTCAGGCTCTGTGCTGACAGCTCAGAGCCTGGAGCCTGCTTTGGATTCTGTGTCTCCCTCTCTCTCTTCCCCTCCCCAGCTCTAGCGCTCGCACTCGCTTTCTCTCTCTCTCTCTCTCTTATTTATCTCAAAGATAAATAAGCATTGAAAATTTTTTAAAAAGGTCTTCTGATGCCCCAAAATGCAATTGGCCAGTTGCCTTACAGTAGTGAGGTAGGCTTCCAACAGGTAAATACTGACAGTGACCTTACAGGTGTTCCACATCATGGAATTCTTTTTTCTTTTTCATTTAAAATCTTTTTTTGTTATGTTTAATACTTTTGAGAAAGAGAGAGATAGAGGGGAGAGGGAGAGGGAGAGAGAGGCAGGGAGGTAGAGAGAGAGAGGGAGACACAGAATCTGAAGCAAGCTCCAGGCTCTGAGCTGTCAGCACGGAGCCCAGGACGGGGCTTAAACTCACAGAGTATAAGATCATGACCTGAACACAAGTCAGATGCTTAACTGACTGAGCCACTCAGGTGCCCCCATCATGAAATTCTTAATAAGGGGTTGATGGATTTTTCCTCGAAGAGACCCACTGGCATGATATGGAAAGCATTGTACACGTGAGCATTTTCATGGGAAGAAGTTGGTCAGTTCCCCCAAAAAACGTCTATTAAAGCTTAAAAGAGTGATGGTGGCAGTGGGAGGAGAGAAAGTGGAGGGGAGGAAGAGGAGGAGCAGAAAAAGAAAAAGTCCTTATAGACCTGTCTCATTTTACCCAGGAGCCTTACAGAGTGCCAGTGTTCCCAAGTTCATAAGATGCGTGAGTGGCAGGACTGGGATTTAATTAATTTTTTTTTAAAGTTTACTTTTATTTATTGAGAGAGAGAGAAGGCAAAGAGAGAGGAAGACAGAATTCCAAGCAGGCTCCACAGTGTCAGTGCTGAACCCAATGCAGGGCTCAAACTCAGGATCTGTGAGACATAGACAGAGCTGAAACCAACAATCAGACACTTAACTGACTGAATCACTCACATACCCCTTAAATGCCTGATTTTTAAGTCTAGATCCAGTACAGTTCTCACCGACGGAAACCCTCCTAAGAGGATTTTGGACCATTAACGTTTGGGGGTGGGGGTTGTTTTGTTTTGTTTTCCCAGAAGATCCAAGAGTTAGGAGGGAAAAAAGTATAGAATTTTATTTCTTTCTTTAAAGAGAGCTTACAGGTCAAATGTCTGTGTGTGTGTTTTTTTTTTTTTAAGACCGAGAAGTAAAAACCCAAGGGGCTTTCTCAAGATGGCAGTCAGTTAATGATAGTTCTTCTCTGGACCCTGCACCCTCGCTCCCTCCTACCTCTACTACTTTGTGTTATTATTGTATCTGAGAAGGTGAAGATTGAGCAGAAATTAATAGAAAGCATACATATGTTAGTTGTACATTGGCAAATGCAACATTTATAAACTCATTCTATTCTTAAATCTCATTTTCTTAGGAAGAGAAAGGCAGTTTGAGAAAAACACTTTTGTACATCTTTGAAATATTGATGTTTTTCACATGAAACTAATTTGTTGGGACCCCTGATATCTCCTTAATCATGCCCTTTTTGTGTTACAGACACAGAGAAGAAACAAGCTGTTATTTCTAGCCTAAGCTGTATGGATAACAGCTTAAATAGTAGCAAACTTGTTAATTTTTACTATACATCTGTCATCAAATTTGTAACTAAGTTTTTATTCTTTTATACAGATTTGTTTTTTGTTGTTGTTCTTGTGGTTTTTGTTTTTCCGTTGTCTGTAACACTTCTGGTTTCAGAGAACATTCCAGCAGCCTCTGAAAAGGTGCAAACCCAGTCTTTTCAGGATTGGTACTTTGTCAGGGTATGCCTGTGGATTGGTAAGGTTTTTCGAGTTTTTCTGAGTTCTTGGCTTATGCTTTCTTTCAGGGTTAAGCACCCCACCTCCCACTCTGTTCACTGTGTTGCTATGTTCCCTTTATTCACTTTGTCTTTTTGCTGTAGTAAGTGCCTAAATGCCATATATTTTTTTCTTTATACTGTTCTTGCCTGATTTGGTAACTTGGACCCTTTGTTTGCCCTGCAACATTAGAGTCAATTTTATTTGATGTCTTCCTCATCTGAAAGCTGTCTTCTTCCTGAGATCCATCCTGGGGACAGATTTTCTGTGGTGTGTGGACTGGGGTGAAGGAGGCTGCGAAACCAGGAGGGCTCACTGGCATCCAGGCTTTGTTAACAATCCTGAACCTTTATTCCTTCCCTTTGTCTGGGGAGCATCCCTGTCCAGTGTCGGAATGGCCCTGGACTTCAGATACTTATAACTCAGTTTGGAGAAGCTGAGCCGTGCACTTGACCAGTTCAGTTGTTCTCTCAACATTCCTTTTTCATTTCCACTTTCTCATAACAGAAGAGAGAACTGTATGCGGAATATGTTGTTTAGCATTGACATTCAAGGTCTGGTGGAGGAGGGCGGTGGGAAATAGCAGGTGAGGATCTCCACTGAGCAGTGTCTGCCTCCCATTCACTCTCAGATTCTTCCTGATGTATTCCGTCTTTCATCTTCTGTTTGACTAAATTTCAGTTTGCTTCTGGAGACAATATGCTCAGTATGTTTCTGAGAGTGTTCAGCTTTCCCGTGACAGTTGGATGCCCATTAGGGAATCACCAGAATAATGAGGTCCAGAGCTTTTCTCCGTGTCCTTTGGAGTGACTCCGCTGAAGGCAGGTGGGGGCTTGTACTTTTGTGAAAATGTCCACCTCCTTTTCCAGACTCCCCAGCTCATGCTGCTCTTTCTCTTATCCTCCTGAGAAGAATCATTTGTGATAATTTTTGAAACTTTTTTTCTGATCTAATGCCTTCCCTCTTCCCAACACAAACTGAGGATTCTGGAGCTCCTTGGACTGTCCCAAGCTAAGGTATATTCATATTTTGAAACTTCAATAACTCTCCTGCCCTCCAATCATTTTCCTTGATTATGCTCCTATATTTGTGCTGTGTTTTGTGTTCTTTAACTATTTGCTGTTATTGTTGTTGTTGTTGTTTCTACATTTTGGGGGCAGATAAATTTTGTTTGCTCTCTTGACATTTGTTCACCATCTTAAGAGGCAACTCTGGAAAAGATTACTTTTTAAAAAGTGACTAAAATATGAAAATGTCCACAGACACTCTATTTTAATCAGAGTTCATGGACTAAATAGACTAGTAGAGGGAAGATAATATTAGTGCTATCTCAATATTTCCTGTTCATTTTATTCCTCATATCTTTGGTTTGTGTGTCTTTTTTTAAATTAAGTTCATTTATTTATTTTGAGAGAGAGTGCAAGCAGGGGAGGGGCAAAGAGAGATGGAAAGAGAATCCCAGGCAGGTTCCGCACACTGTCTGCATAGAGCCCAACATGGGGCTCGATCTTACAGACCACAAGATCAACACCTAGCCAAAATCGAGAGTCAGATGCTCAACCAACTCAGCCACCCAGGTGTTCCTGGTTTGTATTTCTTATCTTGAATAGGAATAGTGAGAGAAAACAAGTTTACTCATCTCAAGAAATGTCCATCACTGTGTAAGATTGATCTGAGTGTGTAAAGGGAAGAAACAGGAGGCATGCCGTGCACCTGTTTGAATCTCTTCTCTTTCACTCAGTTCCTCTGCATGGTCACAACATACTGTGTCAATGTTATCAGAAAGTGCTTGAATCTCAGTGTTCTCATTATTCACAGAGAAGAAGGGACTGGACAGTATGATTGACATTCTGAAACAGGACTTGCTCCTTTCTCCACTCCACCCCAGGATACACGTGCATGCGTGCATACCTACATGGTCATCACAGACTGTAGAGTTCTCCCACATGTGAAATTGGAAATACAATTTCACAGGTGCCTTTTGTAGCTTGGCTTGCATCACTGAGAGCAATTGCAAGTTCATATTAAGATCATGGGCAAAAATAATGGGAAAAGATAATGGGCACTATCAAAAAAGTTGATAGGTTTCACTGAAGATACCACCTTTGATTACTAAGGAGGAGATAGGTACTTGCACAGAAAAAACCTAGTGTGGGAAATCAGCCAAGGCTTCTGGGTTCTCAGTGCTGCCAAGAGCCTAACAGTGTTTTTGATGGCTACTGGCTTCCGTGACTTAACAGGAGCCTCACACAAAGGCCAGGAATGAAGGCCTTCTTTTTGTTCAGCAGTGAAAGTTAGATTGACTTTCTCAAAGTCAAAATGTCAAGCGGATAATTGAATTAAATTGCCACAGCCGTATCACAATGTCAGGATTGTATGGTACATCTTCAGGGAGGAAACGGTAACTTTAAAACACTTAATAAGGCCACAAACATATGCACATACCCTACAACAGTATACATATATGAGAGTATATGTGCATATGTTAAACAGAACACATGCTTATATATATAGGGGTATGTGTGTGTATGGAAAATTCCCCACATTCAACAAAAGAAAGAATCTGATGTGTAATTATGAAACTGATAATTCATATCCTGAGAAAGAGGTAATTATCCAAATGTATTCTGTATTTGATGAATGAGTGATAGTAGGAGACAATGAGATCTAGAAATTATTGGCACAAAGGAAGAAACAAGCCAAAAATAATTTACATAAAAGAACTGGGCCAGAATGACTGTTTAATAAAAGGTAACTGTCACTATTATAATGATGTGATTCTAAATGTTTGTTTTTATTAACTTTTCTTTATATAATGGTAACTTCCAAAAAATACCTAGAGGCAGTATTCAGTAGAAAAAACTTTTTTAAACTATGTAACTATTTTTGTAAAAGCTGGAAAAGGGAAGGAGAAAGTTGTATTGTAAGGTAGTAGGAATAAATTGGGCTAGCAAATCATTCAGAAAATCCTGAACTAAGGACATCTACAGCTATTGAGTACAAAGTTTACCTCCAAGTTTCCCAGAAGTCAAAGAAAAAAGAAAAACATAAGGAGACGTTGCTATAATAAACAAATAGCAGAGAATCATACCAATTTCCCAGAAGAGATTGATGTTTTCCCTGTCTGTGCAATCCATCAGAAATCTATCTTGTCTTTATGTGAGTTAGATGACCTACTTCTGGTTTGTTAGGGGCTTCTCCACTTTAAAATCTGTAATTATTTATATAAAACTTTAACTCTCAAAGGTGTCTTTGTTTGGAAAACAAACAATGTGGTCATTTTCTACCGTAGGACAAAAATATATTGAAACACATGACAGATTTCGGTTTTATGACACCAGAAACTTGGATTACCTTGGAGTCCCCCATTTAAGAAACAGGATGTACAATTACAAATACAAAATTAGGAAGGAAAGATAATATTTCTTTAGAGTGAAATAAATCACAAAAGATGAATGCTTTTAAAAGATGACAGGGGCGCCTGTGTGGCTCAGTCGGTTAAGCGTCCAACTTCCGCTCAGGCCATGATCTCACGGTTCCTGAGTTCAAGCCTCACATCAGGCTCTGTGCTGACAACTCCGAGCCTGGAGCCTGCTTCAAATTCTGTGTCTCCCTCTTTCTCTGCCTCTCCCCTGCTCTCACACACACACACACACACACACACACACACACACACACACACACATTCTCTCTCTCTCAAAAATAAATAAACATTAAAAAACATTTAAAGATGACAAACTATTAATGACCTGCTGTACCTCAATAATTTTTTCCTGCATTTCTCATCTATATCCTCTAGGAATAAATACTTCTTTTTAGGGCAAAAATGATATCATATTATTACCTACAGAGGAATATAGCATGGTTGATAGAAATTTATTATTACTGTTCGTTTTAAGAAGTTTGTTTAAGCTTTATAAGTTGTTTATAACATTACATAAATGTTTAGGATTGTTGCCAAATTTGGGGAAATCTCAACATCTCTTTCATGTATGCGCTGTAAGATTTCAGAGACGTTATATTTCAGGTTTTCTTGGGTGGACTAATTTTAAATCTTCCCTAGGCTCACAACACACATTGGCCAGTATGTCTTTGATATTTTGGTTATAGTGGCATATGAGCCTTATTATTTTTTGATAATGTCAGGAAATGTGTTAAGTCAACAGAAATTTAAATATATCCCCAGTGTACTTAAGTGATGCATGATTCTTCCTTAACTGGATTAGTAGAAGTATAAGAAATGTATCTTTTCCTGTTCAGGATTTACTACTCTGGATATGATCTGCCTGCTATTTTCTCTGGAAGTTCTAGACTTTAGCAACAGAAAAGGCATCAGATACACAAAGATGAGATCAATGTGCAAGTTCACCCACGAACTGACTGTTTCTGGTAATGCTACACTTTTGTGACCTTCCAAGATAGACATTCTGATAAATCTGTTTCCCACCATTTCCATGAAAATAAAATTAAAAAAAAAAAAACACAAAGTATGGTGATTATTTAAGTTGTTTACACTGTGTTGTTGAGTCTCTTGCTGACAGGCAGAAGGTTCTGTATTCACTTAGCACTGATGAGAACAGAATCCTCTGGTAACAGTTTCACCTATATCGTCATTGGAAGTGTTTTAGAAAAACTCTCTCTGCCTCTGTACCGTTCACACCTGTTTTCTGGGACTGTTCTCTTTCTTTTCTGTGATTCCTGCTCTGCCAGTGCTGAGCACATTAGGACCTCGGGCCGCACAGCTTTGAGTCATGGTACCAGAGGAGGAGGCATAGTCTGAGCCGGGATGATTAAGAATAGACTAATTTTAGGGGTGCCTGGGTGGCTCAGCCGGTTAAGCGTCTGACTTTGGCTCAGGTCATGATCTGGTGGTTCATGGGTTGGCGCCTCACATCGAGCTCTGTGCTGACAGCTCAGAACATGGAGACTGCTTTGGATTCTATGTCTCCCTCTCTCTCTCCCTGTCTCTCAAAAATGAATGAAGGTTAAAAAAAAATAGCGTAATTTTCCATTAAAGTTACCACCATCACATAATGTAGCCCAGGAAGTCCAAAATAAATGTCTGGCCAACGCCACTTCCTCACAGGTACATAACATTCTAATTTTTTTTTAATGTTTTATTTATTTCTGAGAGAGAGAGAGAGAAGCAGTGTGAGCAGGGGAGGGTCAGAGAGAGGGTCACAGAATCTGAAACAGGCTCTAGGCTCTGAGCTAGCTGTTGGCACAGAGCCCGGACACGGGGCTTGAAACTAGGAACTGTGAGATCATGACCTGAGCCAAAGTCAGACGCTTAACCGACTGAGACACCCAGGCGCCCCTAAAATTCAGCCTCCTTCGCCTGGCAAAGCAATAAAACTAGTGCTCCTCTTTATCCCCAATCTCTGTCTTTCTGTCATTTTTGCTCCACAGCAGAGATTGGTTTTCAACAACAGGATATGTTTGTGTAGAGAAACATACATCAATAGCTGACTAAGACAAGAGTTCTTAAAATGTCCATGCACACCTTTGCCCCAGCCCTCAAGGAGTAAAAGAGTCTTCACAAAATACAGGAGAGCATTAAAATATTGTAGTTGATGATTACTTCCCAAAACATTTCTATGGATAATTATTTTTGTCATTTTAAAACAATATTTTAATATTTATTATTGAGAGAGAGATACAAAGGGTGAGCAAGGGAGGGACAGGGAGAGGGAGAGGGAGGCACAGAATCCAAAGCAGGCTCCAGGCTCTGAGCTGTCAGCACAGCTGGCATTTTAAAAGAGTTCAGAAATTCACATCCTCTGTCCAGGTCAAGAAATAACAGCAAATACCTTTTTAGCATCAGTGTCTTTTTTATATAACATATTAAAGGCATTATCTTTTTCTCCAATATAACCCACTTGAAAAAATATATTACATAATGAATTTTCAGATATAGTATGAGGCTATATTCCATTATTTAAATTTGGCAAAGGGGCACCTGGGGGGCTCAGTTGAATAAGTGTCTGACTTTTGGTTTCAGCTCAGATCACAGTCTCATAGTTCATGAGTTCGAGCCCCATGTCACACTCCGTGCTGGCAGTGCAAGCAGTGCAGAGCTTCCTTGCAATTCTCTCTCTCTCTCTCCCCCCCCTCCCTCTCTGCTTCCCCCTCCCCCACTCATGCTCGCTCGCGCGCGCGCGCGCGCGCACGCACTTTCTCTCTCTCTCTCTCTTTCAAAATGAATAAACTTTTAAAAAATCTGGCAAAGTTATAATAAATGTCTTGCCTACCTCAAAATCCCAGCTTCCACAAATATTACTAAAATTCTCTTGAACTTCTAAGTAACGTGCCATATAAAGTGTTTGTAATGCCAACTAAGTAACTGTTCAGTATTTAGCTGACTTGTTAGTGGTATATGTTTGTTCTAAGTGCAATGATAGCATGTGGAATCAGGTACAAATTATGATTTACTTCTCCATTGCATTAACCATGTATTGCAGGGTAAATAAAATTGAAAAATATGACTGAGACATGTAAGCACTGCAAATAACACTTAATAAATTAAAATATAAAAAGTCATTATAAGACTACATTTATAATTAAAATGTGGTTTATTATCATAGTTCTTTTATTTAAATTGTACACATTTGCATTTATACCAAATATTTGAATAATGAGAATTTAGAGTCAAAAGATAGGTCTTTACATATTTATAAGCAGGAGAAGAATGATTTCAGTTCTAGAACTTTTTCAACATAATAGTTCTACAAGCATTTCTGCATAGATTACGATTACAACCTATCTCATAACTTTAGTCCAGAAATACAAATTATATTTTACATCCTTTACTTTTAATAAGTCGTCAGTCAAAGGTGATGCCACTAACAACAATTTTCTTTTCTCATTTAAAACCATTCACATGGTCCACATTCTTACTTTTTTCATTCTAGAAAATAATCCTTAATATTTTAGCAATACGGTTTTTTTTAATTAAAACAAAAACTTTTAAGAAAAGCATTACATGTAATTGTTAACAGAAAGAGACATGGAAAAAATCACCAATACTAAAAATTCATATACATATTATATGTATACATATTATGTATAATATATGTATGCTAATATACATATATACATATATTACTTATATACAGATATTATATATAAAATATATATTATGTGTGTATAGATACATAAAACTCAAGAATGGGTCATATCTTTATTTTTTCTTAGAATCCCAAGTTTTGCTAACGTATGAGTAGATTCTCTTTTTAAAGGAAATTTAAAATTGGAAATAATCTAAAAAGCTTCTACACAATGAAGGAAACAATCAACAAAATGAAAAGGCAACCTATAGAATAGGAGAAGCTATTTGCAAATGACCTATCAGATAAAGGGCCAGTATCCTAAATCTATCAAGAATTTATCAAACGCAACACCCAAAACAAATAATCCAATAAAGAAATGGACAGACAACATGAAGAGACACTTGGCCAAAGAAGACATACAAATGTGTAAGAGACACATGTGAAAATGCTCAACCACACTCATCATCAGGGAAACGCAAATCAAAAGCATGATGAGATACCACCTCATACCTGTGAAATGGCTAAAATTAACAATTCAGGGAACAACAGATGTTGGTGAGGATGTGGAGAAAGGGAGACCCTCTTGTGCTACTGGTAGGAATCCAGACTGGTGCAACCATTCTAGAAACCGTGTGACGTTTCCTCAGAAAGTCCAAGATAGAGCTACCCTACAACTACAATTGCACTACCAGGTATTTATCCAAAGGATACAAAAATACTGATTCAAAGGGGCACATGCACCCCAATCTTTATAGCGGCATTATCAATAATAGCCGAATTATGAAAAGAGCCCAAATGTCCATCAATCGATGAATGGATAAAAAAGAGGTGTACGGGTGCGCCTGGGTGGCTCAGTCGGTTAAGTGTCCGACTTCAGCTCAGGTCATGATCTCACAGTTCGTGGGTTCGAGCCCCACATCAGGCTCTGTGCTGACTGCCAGCTCAGAGCCTGGAGACTGTTTCAGATTCTGTACCTCCCTCTCTCTCTGACCCTCCCCTGCTCACACTGTCTCTCTCTCTCTCTCTCAGAAATAAAAAAAAAAGAGGTGTACACACACACACACACAGAATATTACTCAGCCATCAAGAAGAATGAAGTCTTGGCATTTGCAACAGCATGGATGGAGGTAGAGCGTACTATGCTAAGCTAAGTAAGTCAGACAGAGAAAGACAAATACCATATGATTTCACTCATATGTGGCATTTAAACAAAGTAGATGAATATAGGGGAAGGGAAGGAAAAATAAAATAAGATAAAAACAGAAAGAAAGGTAAACCATAAGAGACTCTTAATTATAGAGAACAAACTGGAGGGGAGGAGGAAGGTATGGGCTAATTGGGTGAAGGGCATAAGGAGGGCATTTGCTGGGATGAGCACTGGGTGTTATGCTGCAGTATATATTAACTAACTTGAATTTCAATACAATCTTGGAAGAAAAAAAGAATCATAAATAATACCTGTCAAGCCATTTTATAAAACTTTGGAACATACTTTACGTGATAGGACTTTTCTCAAAAGGGAATTCATGCTTCTCTATGCTCTAAAACATAATTAGTTCTGACCTTGTAAATTCAAAATTTATTTTCATTTACACTAGTGCTGGACTGATGGTTTCCTCTGTTGAAAAACATTTATTGAAGAATTATTGACATAAGGAAAGTTGACAAATAATATGTTACAGTTTGATGAATTTTTCACAAATGGAACACACCCATGTAATTAGCATCCAGGTCAAGATACAAAACCTCCCCAGCCTCTGAGCAGACAGCTCTCCCCTCTGCCCCCTTCTGGCCGAAGCTAGCACCCTAAAGCAGATAGCCATCCTAACTTTTAGCACTATGCATTGGGTTAGCCTGTTTTGAACTTCATGTAAATAGAATCATACAATATGCCCTCTTTTGTCTAGATTCATCTGCTAAGGATTATGTTTGTGAGATTGATCTGCATCATTGAGAAGTGTTGCGGTTTCTTTGATTTTTATTGATGACTAGTATTTCATTGTGTGACTGTATCAAAACCATTCTCTAGTCTCCTTATTGGTGGACATTTAAGTACTTTCTCATTTGAGACTGTTATGATAATGCTATTAAAACATTTTGTAGGTCTTTTCACAAATGTATGTACACATTTCTGCTAGGATAGAAATTGACAAGGCAAAACAAGCACCTGGTACTCAGCTTTAGTAGATAATGTCAAATACTTTTCCAGATTGTTTTCCAGGTGATTTCATCAGTTTCCATGTTTACCCAGAGTGTATGTGACTTTTGGTTTCTCCACATATTTTCCCACATTTAGCACTGCTGTTCTTTTCATTTTGTTCATTCTGGTAGGAGAAACTTGCCTCCTTCTTCTATGAAATATTTTCCTAGGCAAAGTGATACTGGAAGTCGTGATTAATCGTAGCATCGCTAACACATTTCCTTCTACAGTTGTGACTCTTTCACTGTTTGAAAATGACACATTTTCAGCATCAAGTGTAGCAGTCAGTAAATACTGGTTGTGTATAATACAATTTGCATTCCTTTCCTCCTTCTCTTTTATTCAAGCATTCAATGTTTAGATGCAAAGCCGGTGTCTTCTACCTTTGGAGTACAACAAACCAAAAAAGTTGCATACAAATATATTAAATCCTTAATGCATCGTCCTCTTCTGGATTCTTTGCCTTACATGCCATAGATCAATACTTATTATTATTTTAAAATATAGAAACATGTGAAGATAAAGCTTTGGTTCTTCTAATGTCTTACCTCATAAGATGACTTTAACTTCCAGGATACCTGGGATAATCCTGGTTTATAGCTCTTGCCCTAGTAAAGTGCCCCTTTCACCTACAGTGGTATTCTAGCTTGGATGATGCATGAACACTCGACTCGTAACCAAGGCCAGCCTGGCCCTAAGTATTCTGTTAAGTTTAATTACAACACTGATCTTGTCTTTCAGTAGTTTACGGTCTCGAATAACTTTCATTCATGTTTACCTGATTCAGCTCATATTTAATGGAATTTCCTGTTATAAATGAACATATTTTGGAAATGAAAATATTTCCTGTTGGCCTAATAATGGGTGATTTCAAAGTTGATCCCATGAGATAAACTTGAGATTTCGTATTTGCCCTTTTTACTACTTTGAGGTCTTAAGTGGTACTTTTCAGTGTTCCTGGATGGATTGATGATTGCCTTACCACTATATGTATTTTCAAACATGAATACAGTTACTGATATGATACCCTTTCTCTCCGTAATACTGTTAAAATTTTGTTTTCCATTTATCTCGTTTCTTTGTTAAATTTTCTCTTAAGGTAATACTAGTATTGTGTTTTGTAAAATGAGACTTTCTCATCTTTCAAATGTTCTTTTAAGAAAAGTGACAGTACATATTTAATGCACAATGGTAATGCAAATTAGCATAAGTTAGAAACAAATCGGGTAAGCGGGTGTATTGACATATCAAAATAGTATTCAAATTATAATTGCAACCCTGAACCTATTAAAGGATCCTCTTTTATAAACTGAATCCCTGGATGTATATAGGTTACATTATGTTAGAGAGAGTTTACTCCGAAAAGTTTTATTGTAATAAAATAGGCGTACGGAGATTAAAATATTGACCAGTGATAAAACATATCTCAAAAGCAGTCTCACAGTTAACTCTCTCATAAGAAATGTGGGTTTGAGGGCAACTGGGTGACTCAGTCAGTAAGCGTCGGACTTCGGCTCAGGTCATGACCTCGCAGTCTGTGGGTTCGAGCCCCGCCTCAGACTCTGTGCTGACAGCTCAGAGCCTGGAGCTGCTTCAGATTCTCTGCCTCCCTCCTCTCTGCCCCTCCCCTGCTCACACTCTGTCTCTCTCTCTCTGTGTCTCATAAATAAATAAACATTTAAAAACAAATTTAATAAAAGAAACATGGATTTGGTGTTTAAGGGACCAATTTATTCTTCTTTACCATAATCAAAATGGTGATATGATACAGTCTTACTGGATGTCTTGCATTCATGCCCAGGAGATTTGTTATATTATTTGGAAATCTTCTTACTTACTTTGTATCAGTAAACAGCATCTCGAGATCTTTCCTCTGAAGCTATCTCTGCCTACTTGAACTTTGAGCAACTCTAGATGTGTAATCTCAGGTTCACTTCCTGGTTGTGATCCCACCTGCTAAAACTCAAAGTCCTATTCCACTTGGCTCCCTTGTACCCACGATCAGTCCACTGCACTCCTAGGGCAGTGACCCTAACCTATGGACCACTGATCCTGGGGGTTCTCAGAAATAAGAAACTAAGAACTTGAGCAATGGACCATACAAGGGAAAATTCTGGTGAGTGGTCATTAACAGGACTGCTGACATCATAAAATACAAAGCTATGTAGACACACTACTGCTTAAATAGCCACCAGTAAGATTGCTCAAAACCATCTTCATTCAATATATTATAAAGTGAATATA
This sequence comes from Hyaena hyaena, assembly GCF_003009895.1. Lineage (NCBI taxonomy): Eukaryota > Metazoa > Chordata > Mammalia > Carnivora > Hyaenidae > Hyaena > Hyaena hyaena. The sequence continues at coordinate 646,316 of NW_024080882.1, read as the reverse complement.
CTAGTTTATTGTTCTTTACATAGTCTATTTCCTTTATGTTGCATGACACACTGGTGAATGGGTGGGGCTCACAAGTCAGCCAGAACTTTTAATCTGTGTGATTTTGAAGGGGTTATGCTCTCTCTCTGAGTCCCAGCATTTCCTTCTGTAACATGGAGGTAATAACTATGCAGATTAACTGGAGTGACTTACATAAAGCACTTGTCACAGTCCCTGGCACCTAGTATCCCATAACTGGTAGTGATCAATTAGTATTTTTAGTCTTGTCCTCATACTAAGGACACTGCACCAGAAAAAAAATCAAAGTTGCTAAAAAGAAAATCTGGAAAATTTTGTAGAAATATACTTAACATGTTCTCTTTTATTATTCAGGCCTTTTTGAATGCAACAGAATTATTCACTGCAAATAGTTAAACCTCAGCTTGGAGATATACTAAAAGAACGACAGATACATCCCCACTACACACACACACACAGTAGTTGTGGTATTTCCTGATAAGTTTTCCTCACTAGATGTTAGAAATACTTAGCCTGACAAGATTACCTCAGATCCTGGTTTTCTCTGTCCATCAATCTGGTAGCTCTTTTCCTTATGCTACATCATAGGATTCTGGGTTCAGACGCAAAACTCACTACATCTTAGATTGTGATTTGGACCACAACATCTAGTTTTTTTATACCTCCTCTTCCTTTTCTATAACACATGGAACAACAGCATGAAGTTGTGAGGGGTAAGCACAGTAATGCCTTCAAAGAATAAGTAAAAGTCAACTACCTGCCCTTCAGGAGTTCCTTTCTCTAGAATCACTTTACCACTAGCTATAGGCCATTCTTACAGCCTTTGCAGTTGCTGAAGCTTCAGACTTGAAGTTATTGTTCTTATGAATCATTTCCTTGAATCTGTGAAGGGTTGGGGTTTTGGAAAGCTTGCTTCCTTTTCAGTGGTGCCTGCAGCTACTCATTAGGAGGAATGTCTTCTGCATGTTCTTGCTCATTCTCTTTGTTCATTGTACTCTCTGATCTATGCCCTACCTCTCTCTGAACTCCCCTACCAGAGTGGAAGAGATTTTTTTTCCAGTTCTAGCGTTAAGTAGGAAGAAAGTTGCATCTGGGCCAGGTGTTACCTGAAAATTATTCCTTAGCTGCACACACAGTGGCTGCAGCTCTGAGTGGCTCCCTTCGCCTCAGTCACTGAGGCCTTTGCTATCTATTTCAATCCCACCATGATAAGGACTGTATAAATAGAACCCTGGTCAATATTGAAGTAACAGATGAGCTTCAAAGACAATATATGATAGCTTTTGTGATCTCACAACGCCTTCAGGATTTCGTGACTTGTCGGTATACTTATTGGTTTCATTCATTCAAGAAATATTTATTGAACACCATCCATGCAGCAGACATCATTTTAAACATTAGAGATTCAGCAGCAAACGGGGACAGAGAGGTTTTAATTTTGGATAGGGTGTCCAGGAGATAGTAGAAAAGGTGAGGAAGCAGGCTAATAGATTATTTGGAGAAGAGCATTTCTGACAGGGGGAAAGCAAATGCAGTGTCCTGGGGAACATGTCTGTCTTCGTGTGGTTTCATGTGGGAGTAAGACTGAAGGTACAAGATAGCAGACTGGAGAACTGTCCAGGGACAAAGAGAGACAGGCACATTCCCATAGGCCATGGTAAGGACCCTGGCCTTTACTTTGGGTTATTCACAAACTCAAGTTATCCCTGAAAGATAGAAAGAAGTACACGTATGGTAAGGCTGTGCAGATATGCCGATATCTAGCCACGCTTGCTGAGAGTAACTGTCAAAGGGAATTGGGGGTGGTCCTATTAGTTGGTAGAGTAGGTGTCTACCCAATTGCGGGTACTTGGGTCAAATTTCAGCTCTTCTGAGTATTTAACCAAGAAGAATTAAGATTAGAATCTCAAAGAGGCATGTGCACTCCTGTGTTCACTGCATCATTGTTTACAAGAGCCAAAGTATAGAAAGAAACAACTTAAATGTTCACCACTGAATGAGTGGATAAAGAAAGCATGGTGTATACATACAGTAGAATGTTATTTAGCCTCAAAAAAGACGGGAACCCTGGGGAGCCTGGGTGGTTCTGACTTTTGGTTTTGGCTCAGGTTATGATCTCATTGTTTTGGGATTGGGCCCCATATCAGGCTCTGTGCTGACAGCATGCAGCCCGCTTGGGATTCTCTCCCTCTCTCTCTCTCTTTGCCCCTCCCCCACTCTCTCTCAAAATAAATAAACACACTTTAATTTCTTTTTAAAATGTTTTATTTATTTCTAGGAGAGAGAGAGAGAGACAGCGTGAGCAGGAGAGGGTCAGAGAGAGAGGGAGTCACAGACTGAAACAGGCTCCAGGCTCTGAGCTGGCAGTCAGCACAGAGCCCGACGCGGGGCTCGAACCCACGAACCGCGAGATCATGACCTAAGCGAAAGTCAGACGCTCAACCGACTAAGCCACCCAGGCGCCCCTACACACTTTAAATTTTAAAAAAAATAGAGAGAAGGGAATCCTGTCATATATGACAACTTGAATAAACTTAAAGGATATTATAAGCGAAATAAGCCAAAAAGAATAAATACCGCATGGTTCCACTTACATATGATGTATCTAAAATAGAAAAATTCATAAAAATAGAGTGGAATGGCAGTTGCCAGAGCCTGGGGGCAGGGAGAAATGGCAAGTTGCTGTTCAACAGATATAATGTTTCAGTTAACATAAAATGAGTAAGTTCTAGAGACCTACTGTATAACATTGTTCCTCTAGTTACCAGTACTGTGTTGTGCACTCAAGAACTACACAATACTATGACTACTAAAATGTAACTCTTCAAAGTACATCCTCCCAAAACTTGTAACAGTTTTCAAAATGCCTGACATTCCACCCTCTTTGATTATCCTGTCAGCCTCAAAAAATATTCCTGTCTTCACAAGTACTATCACAAAATCATGGCTGAGGAGCAGCACACATTTAACCATGAACATCTCTCAGATAAAGGATCTTGGGCAGTGAGAAACCAAGTTCCACGATGACTGTGATAAGGTCTGGAAGTTGGCGAGCACTTAACCGTTAAGTAATCAGACATCAAGGTGATCCATTAGGACAGCCCTGAAAGTAACAACCAAGCCTCTACCACTTACTGTGACAGTACAAGCAAGAGGCAAAACGTGGTGCTCACTCCCCACATTCCATTTTTCTCTGTGTAATGGCACCAGCTGAAGGTCAGGTGACTACAGCCTGGAGGCTCCAACAGAAGGCTTCTGTCTCTTTATAGACAAATAGGCTGGAGGGGAGGGGACACTGGGAAGAGCTAGGAGTGACTGAGTCAAAGTAGAAGTCATCATCCAGGGCTCAGGATAAAGAAGTCTCTATGAAGCCTCTTGGGAATCATCCCTCAAGACCCCCCAGTAAGGAGACTTCAAACGGAGTCTCGTGGACCAGGGATGCAGATACTCATATGAGCAAGGCTGCCCCGGAGGAACTGAGTCTTTGACTGAAACTCCCCCCAAAACCCTTAAGTGCCCTGGCTCTACAGTAAGTCTGGTGAGCGGAATGCAGTGTCCCCCAGAGGTGCCTGCAGTGCAAAGCCTAGAGAGGCCCTGGAGGACTACACAGGACTTTGGCCTGAAGCCAGACTGCTTATTAGCAGATACCTGTGATGTTGTATCTGTACATATTACCTAGATGTTGCTTAGCAATGACCATAAAGGAAGGGGTGGGGGATAATAAATAGGAAGGTGCGTGTTCACCATCGACAGACTTCATACATATTCTTACAAATGATACAAATGATCTGGGGTGAATTTTATTAGAGCCACTTTAAATGTTTTAATTAGCTAAAAGAAAATAAGGTTAGCACAAAATAGAAGGAATGTTATAGAAAAGATTCTCAATATGTATCCTTATCTTTTCTTCCATATAACTGGAACAAATGCAGATGAATCATGTAAATTGGTGTTGCCCTGAGGGAAGAACTCCATCCAGAGTAAAGACGAGTGGAAGTAGATGCAATTTTATCTGTCATTACCAGTGAGATTTTAACCATTATATTTATAACTTATGCTTACTTGGTCGACCTGATTGCTAAATAGATGATGATTGCTTTAAAATAAAAAAGGAACACTTAGCTTCATCATCTTCGGTATTCTATTATTAGTATACATGAGCTATTGACAGAGACAAAATTTACAAATGAAAATAAGGGGTGTCTGGTAGCTCAGTTGGTTAAGCATCTGACTCTTGATTTCGGCTCAGGTCATGATCTCATAGTTCGTCAGATCAAGCTCCGTGTTGGGCTTTGTGTTGACATCATGGAGCCTGCTTGAGATTCTCTCCCTCCCTCTCTCTCTGCCTCACCTCAATGTGCACTTATGCAAGCACACTGTCTCTCCTGGTCTCTTAAAATAAATATACTTTAAAATTTTTAAAAATGGAAATAAGTAAAACAGTATTGAAGTCATTTGGCTTAAACTACTCCACTCAATAATGACACATTTGCATAATCTCATACACCCCAAAGTGGTTTTTGGAGAGTCCAAATAGTAATGTGTTCATGAATTTCTAGTTTACAAATTTGATCACATTCACAAACTTTTAAGAAACATGAAGTACCCCTCCCCCCCAATAAGACTTGGTTCCCATTCTCTTTATCAAAGAAAAAAATCTGGATTGCTACACAGGTAAAACGAACATAATACTTGAAGGAATTGCACATTAAAAGCAATCCTGCTTTAAATGTGTGAACATCAGTGGAAATTAAGGGTTTTCCATTATGTTCTTTATTATTCCAGTATGACGCTCTTCCTTAACCATCCTGGTTGCATACTTAATACCAACCATATTGGTGAGAGGTCAAGTGGCAAAATTGTACGGCAAACTTGGAATTCTGATACATTTCTTACAGGGGCTCCCCATGGTCATATATAACAGTTTTAATCAGTCCCTAGTAAGTGCAAAGTGTTGACTAGATGTATGATTCCTCTGCTTAAAAAGTCTAAAGTTCTGTGGTTGAGACAGGAATAGAAATGATAATTTATAGTAGAAATCAATGAGAAACAGTGGTGCACGCACAACTGTGTGAGCATTACATTATGTGCATGGGATAGGGAACGATTAACAAAGAGAATGACATTTGGGGCACGTGAGTGGCTCAGTTGGTTAAGCCTCCGACTTTGGCTCAGGCCATGATCTCACAGTTAGTGAGTTCTAGCCCCGCTTCAGCCTCTGCTACGAAGCAGGGAACCTACTTCTGATCTTTTGTCCCCTCTCTCTCTGCACCTCTCCCACTTGTGCTCTCTGTCTCTCTCAAAAATAAATTAAAAAAAAAAAAACAAAAAGAGTGACATTTGAGTGTTAGATTATAGAGTAGGTGCTGTGGTCTGCTGCCTAGATTCCCCTTTTAGGGTGGAAGTACTCTTTGCTCTCAGTTGCAGGATTGCCAGATGAATCCCTCCCCATTAAATATTCTTGGCCAGAGGGAGTTGTCTTGTGAAAGTTGAGGCCTCTTTTCTATACTCAGCTCCATGGGGAGAGATAGCTACAAAGTTCCATCCATTGGCCTCAATCTGGGGTATCTTCATCAACAGAGGAATTGACCAGGGCCTCCAGGGCAAATTCCCCACAGTTCCATTCTCCTCCTGCACAATCCTCCTTCTCTCCCTTATAGGTATTGATCCCAGAGAACAATCTCCAGTAAATCACAGGCAAACCAATCTCCATTTTGAAGTCTGTTTCCTGGGAAACCCCACCTATGACCACTAGTGTCAGGAGTGAGTGGTCAAAACAGCTGATTTATATGGATTCTAGAACTGGGCTCCCCAGTGGCTGATTTGCACCATGGATCTCTTACTGGTGATGGGGAAGCACCATGCGTGGTGTACAAATGGAATTGTTAAAACGGTCATCAGTGGTAGACTGATTCCTGATAGAGGGTTAAGAGCATGCACTAGTGAGTATAGTCTGAGGCTTTTGAGAAAGCTGTAATAGTAGTAAACATAAGAACAGTGGAATCAGATGGCTCTTCAGTGGGGTTAATAAAAACCTTGGAGGAAGACCATGAAAGGTTGAAGGTGATTGATCATCTTTTTAAGGCCTCTGGTAAAACCAAAGGCCAAACTGGTGGTATATAAAAAGAATTTCACGTCCTTGAGCTAGAGGGTGAAGTGAAGGATCAGGCCCAGAAATTAATTACAGAAGTCAGAGAGTCCCAGAAAAATGCTTGAATCTGGAAAATCTGTCTGTACCAAGATTAAGGCCCTCTGGGGAAGAACTGGTACACCATGACTTGTGATATGACTCCCTGCATCTACACATTCAAAGTCTGGAGTCTGGGATTCTCCTTAACCCTCTGGGTTTGCGGGAGTGGCTCTAGCCTACCTATGAAAGACAATACCTTCTTGCTGGAAAACAGTGCCAGAGGCTATTGCCTTTCAAGATTCCATTTGAGAATGTATCCCTACCTTCCTTTCTGATCATCACATGAAACCTGAAGATTAGCTCACAGCGTAATCTGGCCCAGGTAGTGCAGGGTCTGCTGAGACAAGGAAGAAACCACAGTGCAAAACAATTACACGCACTCATGTTCGTACAGCCCTGGGACAGGAGGGGTCCTCCGGACAGTGCTTGATCCAAGCGTTCAAAGTATAACGTTGAGAAGATGAGAGTTTATTGTTAATGGGAGCCACTCCTGAGAAATAAAAATGAGTCTGCGTTTCCATTGCCAATAATAGTATCTTTGTGAACAGATTTACCTTTATTTGCTCTAAACGTATAGAATTCGAAACTCAAGATGAAAGGGGTGATTTTGACAGACAAAGGCAGATTTCTAAAACTATCTGAGGAAAAGAAAGGTTCAAGGAGCAGTAGTTAATCAGAAAAGGTCAATGCCATTCCTGATAGGAGTGCCCAATGGTACCTAATCAAAGTGTGTATTTTGTTTCATCTCTGGCTTTATTATACTTTTCATCTTTTGATTCTTGTTTTTGGAATTTTTTTCATTTTAAATTAGACTTCTTTGTGTATTATGTCATGTAAGTAAGAGGATTTGATTTTTTTTATTTGAAAATGCTTTTTAGACCCTGAAAATTGATTTAATTTTTGTTTTAGAACAAAAGCTGAAATGAAAGGTTCTGTCTTTTATTTTTCCTCTCTTTTTCAACTGCTATGATAAAGCACAGAACTTTCTCTTTTCCAATCAGAAGTCCCCACATCAATCATCCATGAACGTTCTGGTTTTTTAAGCCTAATTTTAGAAGAATTAATTATAATGATTAAATGGGAAAATTGTCTTTTTTCTCATGAAATCATACAAATCGGTTTGCTCCATTTGCATCATTGTCTCTATTCAGTGATTTATTGTTGTTCTTAGAATTATCTTAGAATTAATTACATTTGTACCTTTAGTGATTGTCTTTTCCAAGTACTAAGTAGATTCAAACATTTTTTTTATTTTCAAAGTTTACCATTATGTTACTTTCTTAGGTTGAAAGGGAAAACTACATTTAACTTAAAGCAGTTAAATAAAACGCAATATTTTTTGTTCTTGGCATATTTTTTCCAAGTCATATGCATGCTCAGTTACTTTCTTTTTTCATTATATTAATATCTACCTTTCCCATTTTGTCTAGCTTCTTATGATGCAAAATATATCAATATCATGATCTTCAAAAAATTTCCTGTGAATATGTTAAAGTTTTTTTTTAATTAAGATTTTGTCTTATGTAACCATTTCCATTAATGTCACTTCTCAAAGGCTAGCATGCATTGAGACCCATTGATGGGAAGGCAGTGTTTTGAAAAGACAGAACGCAGGGCACCTGGGTTGCTCAGTTGTTGCACGTCGGACTTCTCAGATCACGATCTCATGGTTTGTGGGTTTGAGCCCCACCACAGGCTCACTGCTGTCAACATGGAATCTGCTTGGGATCCTCTCTCTCTGCCCCTTCTCTGCTCATGCTCATTCTCTCAAAATAATAATAATAATAATCAAAAAAGAATACATGTCTCAAACACTTTCTGTTTTTTTATTAAAAAATTTTTAATGTTTTATTTATTTCTGAGAGAGAGAGAGACAGTATGAGCAGGGGAGGGTCAGAGAGAGAGGGAGACACAGAATCCGAAGCAGGCTCCAGACTCTGAGCTGTCAGCACAGAGCCTGATGTGGGGCTTGAATCCATGAACCATGAGATCATGACCGGAGCTGAAGTCGGACGCTTAACCGACTGAGCCACCCAGGCGCCCCTCAAGCGCTGTTTCTTAAATATGCAGTATGTACATATTTGGTTAAATAAAGCTATACTTTCATGTCACTTAATTTGTTGACATTGTGTACACAAAGCATAATCCTATACCAATGAGACTCATAGAGGATGGTATGATTAAAGCAGTGATGTGCAGGTAAGAAGGGCCATTTGAAAGGGAAATTGGGGGGGCGCCTGGATGGCTCAGTCGGTTAAGCATGAGACTTTGGTTCCAGTCATGATCTCATAGTTTGTGGGTTCGAGCCCTGCATCAGGCTCTGTGCTGACAGCTTGGAGCCTGGAGCCTGCTTCGGAATCTATGTCTTCCTCGCTGTCTGCCCCTGCCCCACTTGTGCATACTCTCTCGCGCTCTTGCTCTCTCTCTCTCTCTCTCTCTCTCTCAAAAATACACAGTAAGAAAAAAAAATAATTAAAAGAAATTGGTACCCTCACACAAATTACTGGAGCCAGCTCTGCTCAGGCCCAGAAATGTGTATTAAAACAACAACCACCACCACCACAACAAATCCCAAACAACAACAACAACAAACAACTCATGGAAAGTTTTGAGATGGCCCACCATTCTTGGGGGACTAGAAATCATATTTCTCTTCTTCCCCAATGTGCTATTAAGAATTCTGGTCTCTCTCTTGAATGCTGACAAAAACTGAGGACTGATGGATGTGGGGGGGATGGGGGGATGGGCATGGAGGAGGACACTTGTGGGGATGAGCACTGAGTGGTATGTGGAAACTAATTTGACAATAAACTATTTGTAAAAAAAACAAAAAAAAAGAATTCTGGTCTCTGATCATTTGAAATGTTGTTTTCACCACAATTTTTTTTCTTTTTACGTTCTGTGATCTCTCCGCCACCTTTGTACTTTTTTCATTGACATTTAAGTCTGATCACATCTTTTTAAATATGCACAGTGAGAGTACAGTGTGGTTTTAATGAAATACTTTATAAAACAAAGATCCATCACTAAAGAACAAATTTAATTGGCCATAAATGTCTATGGGATCATTTCAAGTGTCTTTACGATAGATTAATACAGTATAATACAACAGACTATGGCCACAGTACATAATTGATATTATAACATTTTAATGGTAAAAACTAAAAAAAGAATATGAAAAAATAAAAATATATATTAGAGGTAATTGTCCTTCCTACCCCTAAGACTCCCAAATTGTTTAGCCTTCCCAGAAGCACCATTGTTAAATTTATGTTGTTACTTTCCAGATACAATCTGAGCATGTATAGTCATATGTAAATTTCAGTATTTTCTCCATTATTCTTGTTTGAACGAGATCAAACTAGGTCTTTAGGTTAACTGGCTTTTTCAGTAGTGTCTATTTCCTTTTCACAGCGACTGTTTTTGAATTTGTAAATAAGATTTTGCCTTTCATTTCTGAGCTATGCGAGTACTGTTCAGCCTTGTGTCATTATAGCTACTTTGAAACTATTATTTGAGCTTGTTTTCATTCTTATAGGCCATGTTGTCTGTGATTGATTTTAAGGAGCAATTTTTTCTCAATTTCTTCTGTTTGGTTTGTGTGTGTGTGTGTGTGTGTGTGTGTGTGTGTGTGTGTTATATCTATGTATGTATCACTTATATTCCTTTGCTCATATTTTCTTGTAAGTTCTTTGCCTATATCACATACTGCGTCACTTGTAATTGTTGCTAATCATGGAATAAAAGATATCGTTTCTGGGGCAGTTTCCTGCTTCACAATATTACTTCAGTCTGAGCCAGGGCACTGAGCTGGAAAAACATGCCTGTAAAATTTGGGTCAGTTATGCAAACTCACTTTTGGGTACTCTACTTTTGGGTATATCTCTGCTCATTGATAGAAGATATTTTTGACTCCTAGCAGCGGCCTACATGTCCTTCGCTGGTTTTTTCACTTGTCCTTGGTTGCCAGAGATTAGACATTTTAGAAATGATATTCACGTACTGTACTCCTCCACCCTGGCGCTTTGGGAAGAGCCTGAGGCAAAGATAATGTGTCCATGATGTTCTTCTTCTTACTCTGCTTTCCTTGTCACTCCATCATGTCACCTAAGCACACGGACTTTCTGTTGCCTTTATATGCCAGTTGACCTTCTCTCTCTTCAGGATCGCTGATTTGCCCCTACGCCCACTTTTTGGGGCATGCCACCTAACTTGGGAGTATGCTGTATCCTCTTTGACATCTGATGTGGTTTAAATACCTTGAATCTTCCTTTCCCTCAGTCTGCCCAGTATTTCATTATATTTGGCAGAAGATCATCCACACTTTTGTTAAAAAGAAAAGCTTTTTGTGTGCTTTTTGTTGGTTTGGTTTGGTTTGGTTTTTATTGCACTGATTTCAGAGCGGAAAGTAGAGGTAGCAGAGACTATAAGCAGTAACTTTTAACTGGAAAACTTTGTACTGAGTTGATTAAAGAAAGTGTCCCGCAGTTGCCATTGTAAAGAAAATGATACATATCTTTTTTGCATTTTTATTGTCTTTTTAGAAGTTCTTTAGAGGGGTGCCTGGGTGGCTCAGTCAGTTAAGCGACAAACTATTGATTTCAGCTCAAGTCGTGATCTCACAATTGTGAGTTAGAGCCCCTTGTCTGGCTCTGCACTAATAGCATGGAGCCTGCTTAGGATTCTCTTTCTCCTTCTGTCTCCCCACTCCCCTTCCCCGCAACTTGTGCTCTCTTTCTGTCAAAATAAACATTAAAATGTTCTTTAGAAATAACTTTTATTGGGTTAATATCCAGAATCTATAAGGAACTCACCAAACTTCACACCTGAAAAACAAGCAACCCAGTGAAGAAATGGGCAGAAGATATGAACAGACACCTCTCCAAAGAGGACATCCAGATGGCCAACAGACACATGAAATGATGCTCAGCATCCCTCCTCATCAGGGAAATACAAATCAAAACCACACTGAGAGACCACCTCACGCCAGTCAGAGTGGCTAAAATGAGCAAATCAGAGAACTCTAGATGCTGGCGAGGATGTGGAGAAACGGGCACCCTCCTGCACTGTTGGTGGGAATGTAAACGGGTACAGCCCCTCTGGAAAACAGTGTGGAGGTTCCTCAGGAAACTAACAATAGAACTCCCCTATGACCCAGCAATAGCACTGCTAGGAATTTACCCAAGGGATACAGGAGTGCTGATGCACAGGAGCACAAGTACCCCAATGTTCATAGCAGCACTCTCAACAATAGCTAAAACCTGGAAAGAGCCTAAGTGTCCATCAACAGACGAATGGATCTAGAAGATGTGGTTTATCTATACGATGGAATACTACATGGCAATGAGAAACAATGAAATCTGGCCATGTGTTGCAACATGGATGGACCTTGAGAGTGTTATGCTCAGTGAAATAAGTCAGGCAGAGAAGGACAAATATCATATGTTTGCACGTATAGGAGGATTAGGAGGAACTTGACGGAGGAACAAGGGGGAGAAGAAGGGGGGAAATGGTGGGGGAAAGGGAGAGAGGCAAACCATGAGAGACTCTTGAATGCTGATAAAAACTGAGGACTGAAGGATGTGGGGGGGAGGAGGGATGGGCATGGAGGAGGGCACTTGTGGGGATGAGCACTGAGTGTTATGTGGAAACTAATTTGACAATAAACCACTTGTAAAAAAAAACAACTTTTATTGCATAGATAGAAAAAAATTCTTATTTGGAAAATTTCTAAAATAACAAAGGTTAGTGGACATATTTGTTTAAATGTAAACATTTGTATTCATAATAATAGATTTTTTTCCTACAATGAAACCCATGGTGGATACTTAGACTCAACTCTTTTTTTTTTTAATTAGAATGGGGAGCAAAAGATGAAGAATACTGTTAGGGGAAAAGATGGCAGAACAGGTACCAGATAAGCTGCCCTTACTCTGAAATATGTATGTAAAAAGTACAAAAAGCTTTGGCTTTAACTATTCAGTTTGTTGAATTTGTTTTGGTTTACATGAATTTACTGAGTCATATAAATGGTGGGTGTAGGTAACTTTTCCTAAAAGCCAAAGACTTTTCATCATCTCTCTTGGTGTAAAATCACAAGGGTGAGCTGATGATCACAAATTGATTTTTGAAAATAATGCTATCAGATAGACAGAAAAGTTGCTTCCTGAGAAGCTGCATTAGGTATGTTGGGTGATTCCATGCCCGGTCTGTTTTAGAGACGAAAAGAAACTGTTAGAGGACTTACAGCTCAGTGGGCTATGTTCCTGGTGCATGTGCTTGTTTATCCAGTCGGCAATTGACTCTGTCCACTGAGTTCCCAGGATGAGTCAACATCATGTCTTTCTTATACTATCAGTTCAGGTTATATTTGACCACATGTTCTTGCGCATTTTGATTAAATTCTATTTATTTACTTATTTTTAAATGCCTTATTTATTTTGAGAGAAAGAGAGAGAGGGAGCACGAGCACAAGCAATGGAGGGGCAGAGAGAGAGGGAGAATCCTAAGCAGGTGCCCAGCTGTCACCACAGAGCCAGACTAGGGCTCAGTCCCATGAACCATGAGATCATAACCTGAGCCAAGCTCAAGAGTTGGGCACTTAACCCACTGAGCCATTCATGCACCCCCTGCCCCACTGATTTTATTTTAAAACGAGAGGAAAGAAAGGTCTTAGGATGGAGCACTGCATCAGGGTCTGTACTGAGCATGGAGATTGTGTAAGTTTCTCTCTCTCTCTCTCTCAAATAAATAAATAAATAGGAAGGAGATTACACATCTTATATAAAATCTAATTAATTGAGGTGCTTGGGTGTCTCAGTCGGTTAAGCATCCAACTTCGGCTCAGGTCATGATCTCATGGTTTGTGAGTTGGTTTGTGAGTTTGAGCCCTGCATCAGCCTCTCTGCTGTCAGCCCAGAGCTCATTTCAGATCCTCTCTCTCTCTCTCTCTCTCTCTCTCTCTGCCCCTCCCCCACTTTATCTCTCTCTCAAATATTTTTTAAAAATCTAATGAATTGATCTATCGATTCAGTGGTCATTAAATCTGTTTATATTCTTAAATAAATCCTATATTTTATAGGTAACCGTCACTGTAATATGTGTGTGTGTATATATGTGATATGTGATATATGTTTATATATATAAATTATATATATATTATATATATATAATCTTAATGTTCTTCTTGATGGAAATTCATCCACATTTGTTTGGCCCATTCTTATTTATCTTCTTAGTAAGTTAAATAGATGCCCATTGAATTTGATTCTACCTTCCACTTAGAATTCTCTTTCCCATACTCAAGTCCTTTCTAATATTATTTAATCCATCTTTAGCATTAGTAGTACTGTTTTAGCACAAATGTGCTAAAAGCACATCCCAATGTAAAAATGTGTATGTATAAAAATGAACATTGTACTCCAATCTCTACTGTGCAGCAGACATATTTCATTTTGCAGTCATGTTTTTAACGTAGGAAAATGTTAATCCCAAGAATATTACAGTTGGAAAGGTCAAGGCAACCACAGGGGAATTTTCTTAAAGCTGTTCATTACAAACCTAAGCAAAGTCAGTGTTCTTCTTTCACTCAGATGACACAGGAGACAGAGGGGAACAGAAGGCAGGTGTTTTGCTCACTTTTAAATGGCTATGTTTTGAAGCCTGCAATTACAGAATGCCCATAAAACCTAATAATTTTGAAGCCAGATTAAAATTTGAGTTTGAGTTATGATTCACCATGTAAGTACTAAAATCCTAGCCTGTGTTAGTAATGTATAAAATACTAGCCTCTGTAGTTTTATTAGTCATAAAATATTCGAATTAGACCAATAAGATATTTAGCAAGTTGATAACAATATATATACATACTTGTGCACTTACACACACACACACACACACACACACACGCATTTGGAGAGAGAGAAATGAAAGCATCTCAGTCAAATTTTATTTTCAGTCTCAGGAAATTAAGCAACAATTTGGCCCTCAATTTACTCAATGACCAAATTTCTGATTTTGGACTTTATCTTTGGGTAATTGGGTTCAACAACCATATATTATTGAAAACCAGTATCTGGATGCCTACTTCGAATGAATTGTGAAATGCCTTTTGCCAAATATCTGACCCTGAAGAAATATTTTGGAAGTTTCTTGTTATTTTTAAGATTTGTGGTGTGTGAAATATTTCAGTTTCTTTAAGAAGATATTAAGAAGTAATTTAACAGTGTATTTTATTTGAATACAGAAAGGCAGAGAGCAAATATTCTCATATCACACGCACACATAACATACATACAAATGTCTATATATATACATATATGTATATGTGTGTATATATACTTATATGATATATATGTATACATACATATACGTATATATATAGATGTATGTATGTATGTTATACATATGTATGTTATACATACATATATATCAGATAGACCATATGATTTACTTGTGGCCAGATTTGGTTGTCACAGCATGGAGATGAAGGGGCAGTAGGAAGCCTTCCCATCAGTGGGACTAGAAATCAGCCAGAAGGTGCACAGTCCTATTTCCAAGTAACCCGGCAACATGTGGTCATTAGTTGGGTGAATACTTGAAGCTAGAACTGGGGAGGAAGAAAAAGGTAACTAAAATGGAACTTTTACTATCTTCAAAGATCCACTGAAATGACTTGGCATTCATGTACACATGAAATGATGTTGTTCACATGGGGGTTTTGCAGATAGATACAGATAAGGTAATACTGTGTAATTAACTGAAGCAGTATATTAGCAAAATTTAAAAACTGGAAGTTGAATAAATAGGTAACACTACCATGAACTTGGCAGAGGTAGCATATTATTTTTGGAACAGCATTAGTGTGAGTCATTGATCTCTAAAATCATAGAGCGAAAGCACTCAATTTGTTAAGCCCTAAACACTCATCTTCCCTAAGTGCAAGTCAGGGGCTGTGAAACTCTAATGGGAGCAGACCCCTAATCTGCCTGATGTTATGTAACACTGGAAATGCAGTTCTCTATGAACCCCCTGTTAAATATGCTAGACTCATAATGAATACGTCAGGGCCAGCCCTTCACTCAATTCAGCATAAAATGTGGACCTACACTCAGAAGGCCAATTTGCCCATTGAAATTATTCCTGATCTATAAGCCTCCTAACATTTGTATGAATAATTTCATAACTAATAATTTACTAAGGGAGAAAAACTTTTCCCTCTCTTATATCATCTTTTCACCAAGGCAAAAAAATGAGGTCAGAATATGATGAATGCCTTTGCTCTGCCCTTCTGGTAGATTTTTAATAACAATACTATCAGATGTGTGTAAAATGTATGGGATGCCAGATCAACTTAGTTTCAATTTGCACTTCTTTTCAGCTCACGGAAAAAACAAACTTTGCATCTGTGAGTCCATTGGCTTGCACATCTGTGGATTATTATACCTTTGCAGTAGATATGCTATATATATGGTGTTCAACTTCTTTGGCTGCTGTCCTCCACCTTAAGAAGCAAAAGAACAAACATCACGTTAAAGTAACAAAAGGAAACTGCTACACTGGGGTGGCCTTGCTTGAGATCGATCTCAGTCATTTTCCTTAACTTGTCATGATCCCAGGGTCCTGGGAATCCACCTCCGAGTCAGGCTCCACACTAAGTGAGGAGCCTATTTGGGATTCTCTCTCTCTCCCTCTCCCTCATCCTCTCCCCTGCTCACAATCTCTTTCTTTCTCTGAATAGATAGATAGATAGATAGATAGATAGATAGATAGATAGATGATAGATAAAACCTTGAATCTGTGCTTTGTTTTTTGAGGGAAATGATTTATAAATACATTATATTAAGAATATGTGAGGGACACCTAGGTGGCTCAGTGGGTTAATTATCTGACTCTTGGTTTTGGCTTAGGTCCTGATCTCACAATTCATGGGATTGACCCCCACCTCAGGCTCTGCTCTGACAGTACAGAGTCTGCTTGGGATTCTCTCTCTCCCTCTTTCTCTGCCCTTCCCTTGCTTTCTCTCTCTAAAAAAATAGAATATGTGAGATCATAGTGGAAGAACTAAGACAATACAACTACATTTTTAATTCACCATTTTTTAATGTTTAAAAAAATTTTAATAAATCTGTTTCTAACAATTAATACAGTAATGGCAGGTTTTCATAGATGTCAGTGTACTTCTTCCTAATGTGTAGTTTATGGAGTTTTTTTTGGGGGGGCGAGGGTACTGACCATTCATTAATTATTCATTAAACAAGTGTTGATTTATTCATTAAACATGAGTGTACACTGAGCAAGCACTGTGCTGAGAGTGTCCTCACATATTAGGCCCAAAGTACACCTTATCTTTGTCTTGTGTTGAATTTGACATTTAGAACACAAATTTAAGTAAATGCCAGGGTTTTCCTCTGAAGATGTAGCAATTTCCTGTGTTTGAAACTGTTTGTCCTTTTTGGTTCTGTACACTTTGGGCAAAAAAATCATTTATACAAACTTCTGGTGGCTGATTCCCATAACCAAATTGTGTAAATCAAATATAACCACAAAGTTTTACGAGAACAGGATATGATTCATACCTTGCTCAATATCTTCGTTTCTGTTTTTTGTTGTGTTTTTTTTACTTGATTTTTTTTCTTTGACTAGTGTGGGATGAGTTTCTTCTAATGTCAGCCACACCAGCTTGCATTTATTATGTGGCTCCTCTGCCTAAAAGAACACCAGATAGATATGTCGTCTTCATCATGCCACGGAAACAGAGTCCAATGTAGTCATCTAAAAATTAACATTATTTTTGTGAAATCATTTCTCTGTAGGTTTGGTCAATGCAGTTCTCACCCTGAATGTTATTCCCCAGACCGCAGTGATTTGTTTTCTACTACTTGATAAAATTCTCAAATGGCAGTGGCTATCTCTTATCTATAGTTCCTCAATATTTTGCATGCTTTTTGCTTTAAAGGGAGAAATGTTTCTTTAGCCATTTTTATGGCATAAGTTTATGGGGCTTCCTTGTTTATATTATAGTAAAAATCTTTTCTAAGTTTTTAAATTTTTTTTTATTTTTAATGTTTTTTATTTATTTCTAGGAGAGAGAGAGAGAGAGAGAGACAGCGTGAGCAGGGGAGGGTCAGAGAGAGAGGGAGTCACAGACTGAAACAGGCTCCAGGCTCTGAGCTGGCAGTCAGCACAGAGCCCGACGCAGGGCCCGAACCCACGAACCGCGAGATCATGACCTAAGCGAAAGTCGGACGCTTAACCGACTAAGCCACCCAGGCGCCCTTTTTTTTTAAATTTTTTTTTAATGTTTTTTATTTATTTCTAGGGGAGAGAGAGAGAGAGAGAGCTTTTCTAAGTTTTTAATGTCCATTGATTTTTGAGAGAGAGAGAGACAGAGAGAGCATAAGTGGGTGAGGAACAGAGAGGGGGAGACTCAGAACCTGAAACAGGCTCCAGACTCTGAGCTGTCAGCATAGAGCCCGACGTGGTACTCCAACCCATCAACCGTGAGATCATGACCTGGGCCAAAGTCGAACACTTAACCGACTAAATCACTCAGGCACCCCTGTACTAAAAACCTGATTCTTGTCTGCACTCACACCCCAACCCCACTGCTTGTCCCTACCTTCACTCCTGCCCCTCTTTTGAACCAGAGGCTCCTATATTCCTATGACAGCATCCTCGTGATAAACACTGGCACCACCTTCCTCCCTGGACCCAAGTCTTTTGCACAGCACTGGACTGGATTTTGCAACAGAATCCTTTTAATAAAGTAATGTTAGCACTTAATGTAAGGAACGGAAAAGTTATAACGAGAAGGAATAGATTCCCACTGCTCTTTTCCTTAAATTATAAACGATCCTATAATGGCTCTCTGAATATAACATACTATATATATGTCTAGCTCCTGTGCTAGAGTCTATAGCACAAAAGACAAAGACGTTTTCCCAAATGGGCACAGTCAGATGGGAAGGAAAACTCTCTTTTCAGGAGAACTGCACTCTGAGATGCTCTTCATCTCTTTGAGATGTTGTGTCCTGGATGTAAATAACAAGAGACTGTAAGTGTCCTTGAGTAAGAATAGATTAAGGAAATTGATTTTCAAATCCCCCACTTCCACATAGGCTCTTTCTTGGGAAAATGCCTTTTCTGAATGGACACCCCCATTCTCCTCTCCTACCTCCCCTTTGACAGTTATTCACCCCTGTCCCCATCCCACATCTTAGCTGCTGGGTTGCCCATAAATACAGAAGCTTCCAGGTGCTAATGGGAAACCTCTTTAGTCACGATATCATCAATAGATAGACCTCCTCTGTCTTAGTAATAGATCCATTTCCAATAAGGCTTTGTACATTTTTTTATGTTTTAAAATGTTATTTATGATGATTTCTAATGTTTCCCTGAACAATTGGTTACTGCAGGTAATTGTTAACAATAATTCCAGAAGAAATTTTAGACATTTCAAATGTATGTTCATAGGAAATGTTGTTATACCTTTATATTTAATTATATTTTTATTGCAAAGAAAGATGATAGCGTGTTCAGTCAAAACACGCATGTATAAAAATACAGGAAGATAACCTGTAGGGAAAATGGAATGAAAATATGATTTCGCTGAAAGAAAAGGCATGAGATTTTTGAATATTAAAAAGGATAGGTTCGTATGTTTTGAACTGAATGATAAGGTAATTACATCATCATGGTTATTTTTATAACCTTTTTGGATACATTTTAGAAAGCCATTTAGCATTTCTATCCAAACTAGAAGTTATATCCTTTGACACTATTGAAACCCATCAAAAAAAATTTGATTCCAACTTTCAAAATGGAGATGTGCCTCACTTAAGGTTACCTCAGGAAGTCAAAGACTAAAAACATGGGAAGAAACACAGGTCTCAAGGTCACAGTTAGCGAACACTGGTAAGCATCACACTTGCATTGTATATTTTCCTTTTTTTTCTAGAGGGGCTCCTCACCCACAATATAGTTATTTCTTTCCACCTCAGGCTCTTTCAGCTATTTTGGAGATAGTACTTTTCCTTGGAGGTAGATCTGTCACTGAAGGGCAGATTTCATGCAACACCCTCCCCCTTGGCCCTTGAAATCTCTTGTTCCATGTATTGACTTCCTCATATCAGACTCAGTCCTGAAAATCCTGCTCCCTACTTTGATGTCATGCAGTCAACTTGCTCAGCACAGTGGAGGCATATGGATTGCTAGGCTGGTGGACAAGGAACTCCTAACAGCATCTGTGGGGAGCCAGAGGGTTTCACCCCAGGGAAACTGAGACCTATTTTCTGGGAATGGGAAAAGAAACCTTGCCCCTGTCTAAAATTCTAATTGTATTTGAGCTTTGCAACACCTTTTTCCTGAAATTACTCTGTCGGGTGTTGCTAATAATTTATTAAGAATTAAATCTAAAGGATATCTTTAATTTGTATCTCATTTGAATTATCTGCGTTATTTGACAGGGATGACTATCCCTTCTTTGATATTATAGCTTCCATGACAGTTGACTCTTGGATCACCCCCTATTTCTCCCACTAGTCCCTCTTAAGCTCTTTCGTGTGTAGTTCTTGGCCTGTCTGCCCCCAACTTCTGCTTAAATTTTTTTTAAATGTTTATTCATTTTTGAGAGAGAGAGAGAGAGAGTAGGGAAGATGCAGAGAGAGGAGACACAGAACCTGAAGCAGATTCCAAGCTCTGAGCTGTCAATACAGAGCCAGATGCAGGGCTCAAACCCACATATTGAGAGATCATGACCTAAGCCAAAGTCAGAGCTCAACTGATAGAGCCACCCAGGCACCTGAAACTCTACTTTTCTACTGTAAACACTATCTTTGGTGACCCTACCCTCAGTCTGGTCTTTGGCTACCAATAGGGTATTTACACAGGTCAAATCCGTTTTCCCTTGGGCCTTTCTGCTGAGTTTCATGTTAGTCTTGTAACCTACTCTCAGTATGTGTGGCTCTTTGTTTTGATGTCAATTGTGTTTCCCTTAAATATGAGTTAAATTGTTGTTCCAGGAAGATACATGATGTATATCCAGTGATTTCCCATTCACTCTCACATAAAATATCAACCTGTAGGCACACATACCTCTCTGGCTAAACAAAAAATATGGCCATACTCAAGTTATTCACAGATTTTCAACATTAGAACTCTGCTTTGGCCCAGTGGGTCACATCACTTTCGTAATAGAGCTCCTTTCAGTCTCTGCCACAGTAATTGTCCCTACCTGGAATGTTCATTTTTTTCTGTCTTCCCTGAGCTAAATACTCTTCCTTCTTTCAAGGGTTCCTCCAATCTTCACACACTCCATACTGTCATTCTTAGCTATTATGATACCCATTCATCTTAACATGCTAGAACTCCATTAAAGTGTTTTGTGCATGTAAATTCATTTGCACAGGAAGTCATATATAGTCTTCAACTTACACATGAAAACTTCATGCATATGTACTTCAATTTCACAACTAACATATAAGGTCTTAGAGTGTGGGGGCGGGGATGGTGGCTCTTTATTTGCTGACTTCTAATACCTAGAAGTTAGGTTTGAACATAATGGTGTTTAAAAAGCACTTGCTAATGAATACTTTAAAAAGTCACTAATTGTCAACATCAGGGTGTAGAAATAAGAGATTTATTATCATCAGAAAGTCATAGAGCCAGTGGTATATTTTGCCGGAAAAAGCAGTCACCTATGGTGTAGGATTTGACAGTGTGAAAAATATCTTCTTGTCCAGATATATCCCCCTTAAACATTCTGCTCTGTGCTTAAAGTTCTCCTGGTTTCTCAGAGTTAATAAAGCCCAAGGGGAAAAAATGCCAATGTTATTTGGAAAAGTAGTTGGGTTCAATTGGTTTACCCAATTAGTCAAATTAGTTGTTCAGACTTAAAGAGCATGCAGCTCTGGGGAAGGCAGTGGCTGGAGAAATATTTAGGGCACTAAGGATATAAGATCAATGTGTTGACTATGTGAGAAGGAATGAAGCATGTGTTGTGAAGAAGTCATGGGCACAGAAAGAAGCTATTGAAGGAAACCTATCTATACTAGATGGGTGTGTTTTGTGCAAGGTGACTTTTGTTCCATACATGTTGAGCAGACCCTTAGGGGTAGTGAAAGTGTCATCAAATGTACAATCCGAGTTACCACCTTCCGGGAAATGTTCTATGTAGGGTTCTCCATGCATTATGCATTAAATGATAGCACCAAAGCCATATTTACTCGGATATTTTGATTTTGTTCAAGTATCGTTTATATAAAAAGGAACAAGTTTGGTCAAGGAAAGGAGCAAATGAGAGAACAAAGAGGAAGAAAGTAATGTTCATATGTTTCCTGTTTGAGTGACTGGTACTGTGTAGACACTTGAAAGATTTATTTTATGTTTTTTCACAATAAGAGAGTTTCTCTGAGAAGAAATCGAGATTCAGAAAAATTAGGTAAATAGTCCAGTGTCACCTGTTCTTTTTTTTAATGTTTTATTTATTTCTGAGAAGGAGAGAGAGAGAGAGAGAGCAGGGGAGGATCAGAGAGAGAGGGAGACAGAATCTGAAGCAGGCTCCAGGCTCTGAGCTGGCTGTCAGCACAGAGCCTGACGCAGGGCTCGAACCCACGAACCATGATATCATGACCTGAGCTGAAGTCGGACGCTTAACCAATTGAGCCACCCAGGCACCCCCAGTGTCACTTGTTTAGTAAGAGCTCATTATGGTATTTAATATAAGAGCTCTAGAATTTCACTTTCCATGCTTTGTTTTCTTTTTGTTTTGTTGTGTTTTTGTTTTTGTTTTTTTTTTATAAAATTCCAATTAGAATGAGAAAGGAGCAGAAAGGTAAAGAGAGAATCATGAGAGCTTAGATCTTTTCACTCATCATGTGACTAGACATTTTTCTGTAATGTGAAATTCCAGAATATATGAAGGTAATCAGGTTTCTGCCTTATAGGTGACATAAACCAAGTTTTGAATTTTTTTTTAAGTGTTTGAGTATGTGTTACAGAAGCAGACTCTGAAACCAGATTCATATGCAAATAGATCATCTGGGAAGTGATCTCAGCAACATGAGCAGAGGAATTGGGGAATGATAAAGAAACAGGAAAGAAGCCACAAGGGGGGGGGGGGAAGTGCATTATCAAACAGGCCACTATAGTAGCTTAATCCACCATGGTTGTTACCCCTGAGGGGAAAGTGGGGCATTGTGAACAAACTCCTAGCAATTCCTGATGAAGCGCCAATCCTGTAAGGCTTTTTAATTTCCCATTATTTCCAACCTGTTTTCCATCATGCATGAGGTGGGGAGGAGGGTGGGCTCAGGCAACCAGAGCAAGCCTTCAAGCAAGGAGCAGGTGCTGGCAGTTGGAAGTTGACTGGCAGGTACTGAAGTCATCTGCTTCATTAAGGAAAATAATGTGCTATAAGAATAGTAGGTTGTGGATGGAATCACCGGAATTCCAGGAGACTTAAAGTCAAGTATTCCAGAAAAATTCCTCAAACTCCTTCATGAAGTGCATTTGTGACGACCAGCATGTACCCTCACAGTGCAATGAGAGCTGCTTATAGCACCTCAGCAGAGTTAGCCCTTGACCTGTAACACCCACATTGGCGTCCCTGCTCTGGCTGCTCCTGGCATTTGAACTTGCTGTAATTTTTCTCTCTGCCAGAGAGTTTCTTTAGTCAGCCATCTCTAGAAATGTGATTGGCAGCACACAGGTCATTTGCCTGAGCTCTAGCTGCAAGAGAAGTGAAGAGAGTATCTGGAACATTAGCTTCTGTGGTGGAAGTGCGCTTGGATAATCCCGTCCAAGTTCACAAGGTATGAGCGGTGATTCTGGAAGCATAGAAAAGGAGTTAAGATACTGATTCTCTGGGAAAGAATAACAAATATCCTTGATCTGCAGTTAATATTTTTTTAATCCACAATTTTTAAATTACTCTGTTGGTCTAGTTTTCAGAAATCAGCTGTGCAGCAAAGAATTCCATCAGGAAGGGTAAAAGGGGTGTTCGGTGGAGCGTCTCAGCTTTAATAAGGGCTTAGGCTTATATCAATCTTGTTTCAGTGCCATTGTTGTTTTTCTGGGTCAAAATTCTTTTTTTTTTTTTTTTTTTTACAAATAGTTTATTGTCAAATTATTTTCCACATAACACTCAGTGCTCATCCCCAAAGTGCCCTCCTCCATGCCCATCCCACCCTCCCCCCCACATCCATCAGTCCTCAGTTTTTGTCAGCATTCAAGAGTCTCTCATGGTTTGCCTCTCTCCCTTTCCCCCACCATTTCCGCCCTTCTTCTCCCCCTTGTTCCTCCGTCAAGTTCCTCCTAATCCTCCTATACGTGCAAATATATGATATTTGTCCTTCTCTGCCTGACTTATTTCGCTCAGCATAACACCCTCAAGGTCCATCCATGTTGCTACACATGGCCAGATTTCATTGTTTCTCATTGCCATGTAGTATTCCATGGTATAGATAAACCACATCTTCTTGATCCATTCATCTGTTGATGG
>NW_024080882.1:501151-617189 GCF_003009895.1 Hyaena hyaena | reverse complement strand
TGGCGCGAGGGGACCTGGTGTGCAGGTATTTGGCAAGTACGGTCTTTCCAACGGAGGTTTTTCTCCCCCATGCGGAGGCTTTTCTGTTTCGGACTCTCTTCTTTTCCCCTCTCACTCCCCGTAGAGGGTAGAGGGGGATCGCCTCCCACCCTGGAGTCTCTGATCGCGGCCCAATTTTATCTTCCCCGGTTCGCACTCAACATTAGAAGGCTCTCTCAGTGGATTGTTCGCACTCACGTTAGAAGGCTCTCTCAGTGGATTCTGCGTCTTTTTTCTCCCAATCTCTCAGGTTTTGTAAGGTTTCCAATGGCTTCAGATCTTTTCTGTGTGATGTATGGGCGCGAGTGCAAGTACGGAGCTCCTTACTTCTCCGCCATCTTGCCCTCTCTCCTGGGTCAAAATTCTTAACTCCCTTGGCTTTTTCCATCACTTCCCTCTTTTTCTTTTGACATATAAGAAACTTCCCTGTGAGAAGAAGTCTTTCTCCAAATGAATCCCTAGGGCACTATTAAAAACCAAGAGCAGCAAGTTCCTCTCCCTGCGTTGGCTCTGTGAGTCACTCACTCAGTCATTATATGCGTCATGAGCCTGAGCCTACCCATAACCCCATGAAGGCAATTCATTTTGACAGTACTTTGCTGTGCACCAAGAACTATTTGAGGCAAAGAAAGAGGTGAAATATGAAGATAAGAAGGATTTGGCCTCAAGGGAGTTTATAATCTCATGGAGTACATCAGGTAGCCACATGTATAAGTGACCTGTAAGGGCCTAAGTGAGGAAGAAGATAATCACTATGGGAACAGGAAGAGGGCCACAATTACCTCCTTGAAGGTCTGGGTCTCAGGTAGTTTAGGGCATTTGAACAGCTCCTACTTGAGGTTGGGGAAGAGTTTGGACAAGGGAGTTGGTGAGATGAGGAAATGCTCGCTGCTACTAAAACCAAATAGGGAGAATATGGGATGCAATGAGAAAGATTTAATGGCTTCATTTGCTCAGAATGTTTAGTGCGTGTAGAGTAACAGAGGGAGATGCAGATATAGTGTGTGAATAGTTACCTTGTGCAGATCAAGTCCCGTCATGAAAAGCCCCCTAAGAGCTGTGGAAAGCATGACCCTGACCAAGACCTAAGCCATGTGTTTCCTTTCATTTTCAGCAAAGTGGTTGCTCTTCTGTCCATCTGCAGGCATTGAGCTAATTAATTTGGCTTTGTATAAGAAATTCACTATTAGAAATCAAACTCTCTTCAGACCAATATCACATTCAAAGACAAAAAGGGTTTGCATGTGCTAAATGTTGAATAGATGTTATTTTGCTCAAACTGATCTTTCTTTATGCTCTAGTCTCACATCTTTCTGAATATCTCAGTTTTATAGTGACAAGTACCTTGCAGATAATGAGACAGATAGAACTGTTCTGAAGCACATAAAAGAACAAAGCTTCAAAAGAGTGTCTCCATACTCTCTCAATTTCTGCCACAACTTAGTGGTTAAAATAATGCCATTATACTAGTTTCCACTAAGTATGACAAACTGTTCTAATTAAGCCATTTAAAACAACAATTTTATTCCTAACATATGTGCAGCCAAATGTGTTTTTAAATTAATTTTCCATTGCTCTTTTGTGCAAATTAGAGTTTTCATCATTGCAAATGTGATTCTATAAAATGAAAATACTAGAAACCAGAATTGGTGACAAGAAAATTAATTTCTTGTTTATTGAAATTTGTCCTGGCAATATGTTATATAACAAAACAAAACAAAAAAAAGACAAAAACAAAAATTTGCTTCCATAATAAAACTATTAGCTAATTTTTAAACATTAAAATTCTAAAACACAATATTTTTAAAGCAGGAGGTATAAAAATTCTCTTAGTTATCTTACTAGCACATATGTGCATTAGAAAATGTTATATTTAGTTTTAGAGGATTTTTCTTTCAAATGAACTTCAAAGTTGTTTTTCATCCTCTATTTACATTATCATACCATTTGAACACTGATACACAAGCTTGATTTGGATGTTTTGATGCTGTACAATTAGTTATATATTCTTAATGTTATAATTAATTATAACATAATTATAATGTCATAGATTCTTAAATGTTTCTATAGTTCCTGTTTTTTAAATTGTACTTATTTATTTTGAGAGAGAGAGAGAGAGAATGAGCAGGGGAGGGGCAGAGAGAGAGGAGAAAGAGAATCCCAAGCAGGCTCTGCATTGTCAGGAAAGAGCCCAATATGGGGCTTAAGCCATGAGATTATCACCTGAGCCACAATCAAGAGTCGGATACTTAACCAACTGAGCCACCCAGGCACCCCATGGATTTCCTGTTTGTAATTTATGTTATCTCCATAGGACAAAAGTCTCCAAGATCTCAATCATTCAGGTCCAAGTGTTTTGTGAAAATTATGAGTTTTACAATAGTATAAAGAATAAAATGTGAAGAATTTGAATTATACTATTTCGTAATTTGTAGTCATGAAAAAATGCCAGAGGTAAAAATTCAAATTTATTCCATAGTTCCTTTTACCTACACCACCTCTGCCCCCCGCCTCTGCCAGTATACCAGCCAGCATCTGTCAGCTGCATGACTGTCACTGACCTCCTGAATAATTTCCTGACAACCGTGTCCTTCATTCACTCTGTTCCCCATAGAGCTGTGTAAGCTATCTTTTAAAATTGAAAATCGAATACTGTTGCTTCACTTGCTTAAAACTTGTGAATGGCTTCTTATTGCTCTTGGAGTAAAATTGCAAAATATTCACATGGTCTAGAAGGACCTGGATGCTGTAGGTTGTGTGTAAGAGAGAGTCTTCAGACCTCTCCAGAAATGATGGTCTTTGTGGAGTCCTCCCATACCTACTCCTCACTTCCTCAAATAGGTATTCCTCTTTCTAGAATGCTTCCCTCTCCTTCATTTCCTAGTTAGTAACTAAATATCCTGCAAATTGAAGAACAAACTGTATTTCAGTTCAGGTCTGTTCCATTGTGATTGGCTCACATAGAGCCGTGATTCTTCTGTTCACAGGGTTTGTTTTCATTGGATACTAGTCATAATTTGTGACTATCTGAATAAAGTCTGTCTCCCTAACTGAAGTAGGAGGCCATAAAGGAAGGGATTCTGTAGGATTTTGATCACAATTTCATTCTTATTGTCTAACAGGATACCTGGCACTTGTTACTAAATTGACTTTTAAAAAAATACTTAGCAAACAAACAAAAAATACTAAAAAGTCAAATACAGCAATACATAAAAAGAATTTCAGACTGTGACCAAGTGGGATTCATCACAGGAAGGAAAGCTTAGCTTAATAGTTAAACAGCAAAATAACACACCATATTAATAGAATAAAGCACAGAAAGCAAATGATTCTCTCAAAAGATTCAGCAAAAGCATCTGATAAGATCTAATACTCTTTCATGATAGAAATGGTCAACAAACTAGAAATAGAGGGTAACTTCTTCAACCTGGTAAAACATATCTACAAAAATCCCACGGCCACAAAATGTAATGCTTTTACTGAATGCTTTTCATTTAATATCAGGAATAAGCCAACAATACGTATCCTGATACTTCTACTCAAAATTGTGTTAGAGATCCTGAACAGGCCAATTATTCAAAAGAAGAAATAAAAAGTATCCTGACTCTAAAGGAAGAAGTAAAACTGCTTCCTTTGCATATGGCATAAACTTATACATAGAAATTCTAGGTAATCCATTAAAAATATTAGAACTAATAAAGTATTCTAACACGAATTCAGGATAAAAGATCAATATATGAAACATAAGTATGTCTAAATGTTACTAATGAAAACATACATTAAGAAAATAATTACATTTGGGGAGCTTGGGTGGCTCAGTTGGTTAAGCATCCAACTCTGGCTTAGGTCATGATCCCATGGTTTGTGGGTTCAAGCCCTGTGTCTGGCTCTGCGCTGACAGCTCAGAGCCTGGGGCCTACTTCAGATTCTATCTCTCCCTCTCTCTCTGCCCCTCTCCTGGTCTCTCTCTCTCTTTTTCTCCCTCAAAAATAAAATAAATAAATAAAAGAAAATACTTACATTTATAATAGCATCAAAAAGAACAAAATAATAATAAATTTAACAAAAGAAATTCAATGCTCGTACATTAAAAACTGCAGAATTTTGTTAAAAGAAATGAAAGATCTAAATAAATGCAAAGACATTTCATGTTCATGGATCAGAAAACTTAATACTGTTGGGGCATCTGGTGGCTCAGTTGGTTAAGCATCCGACTTCAGCTCAGGTCATGATCTCACAGTTTCTGAGTTCAAGCCCCCTGTCGGGCTCTGCGCTGACAGCTCAGAGCCTGAAGCCTGCTTCTGACTCTGTCTCCCTCTCTCCCTGTGCCTCCCTTGCTCATGCTCTGTCTCTCTCTCTCAAAAATAAATAAATATTAAAAAAAGAAAATTTAATATTGTTAAGATGGCCATACTTGCCAAATTGATCCATAGATTCCATGCAATCACTATCAAAATTCTAGCCTCATTTTTTTTCATTTGTAGTCATGGATAAACTACATATAAAACTTTTATAGTATGCTAATGAAACAAAAGAATCAAAACAAGTTTGAAATAGAGCAAATCAGAATACTCAGTTTCTGAAAATTTACTACAAAGCTGCAGTGGTTGAGAGAGTGTTGTCCTCACCTGAAGGTAGATACATTGAATAGAAGACTAGAAGGGAGAGTCCAGAAACAAAGTCTTCGATTTATGGTCAGTTAACAAGAGTGCCAAACAATTAAATGGAGAATATTTACTCAATAAATGCTTTAAGACAACAGAATATCTATATGCAAGAAGATGGAAGTTGGACTTCTACCTCATCCCATACACAAAAATTAAATTAGACCATAAACTTAAATATGAGAATTAAAACTATAAACATCTTAGATACAAATATAGGGGTAAACTTTACTCTAGGTGAGGCATTGGTTTCTTGGATATGACACTGAAACTGTAAGCCAAAAAAAAAACAATAGATCATTTGAATTACATCAAAATAAAAAAATTATTTGGTACTGCAAATGAAGCCAGCATGAGAGTAAAAAGACAACTCAGAGAATGGAAGAGAATATTTCTAAATCATGTATCTCCTAGAAGATTTGAATCTAGAATGTATAAAGAATTCTTACAGCTCAATAATAAAATATAAATAATTAGAAATGGAAAATAAATTGAAGATGAGATTTTTCTTATAAGATATGCAAATGGCCAAAAAACGTCTGAAAATTGCTTAGCATCATTAGTCACTAGAGAAATCCAAATCAAAACCCCAGCAAGAGACCACTTCACTCCTGCATTCATGGGTATAGTCAAAAAGACCGACAATAACAAGTACTGTTGATGATGTGGAGAAATTGGAATTCTCAAACATTACTGGCATAAAATAAAACTATACAACCACTTTGGAAAACAATATGGCAATTCTTCAAAAATTTAAGTATAGAGCACCCATTTGACTCAAGAGTTTCATCCAAGATAGTGAAAACATTTATCCATGCAGAAACTTGTATATGAATATTCATAAGAGCATTATTCATAATTGTCCAAAGTGGGAACAACCCCAATGTCTATCAACCTAAAAATAGATGAGTAACATGTTACATATTCATACAAAGGAACATTGTCAATAAAAAGAAATGAAGTACTGATACATGGTTCAACTGGATGTTCCTTGGAAACATTATGCTAAGTGAAAAAAGCCAGTGACAAAATAACCACATATTATCTGATTCCATTTGTAAGAAGTGTCCAGAATAGGCAAATATATAAAGTCAGAAGTTAGTTTAGTGGTTGGTAAGGGATAGGGGTACTAGGGAAGGCAGTGGATGGAAGTTTCTTTTTGAGGGCACACAAATGTTTTACATTGATGTTGTGGGGATGGTGACACAATTCTATGAATATACTAAAAAAATAATAGTACAGCATATGAATGATGTCCCAGTAAAGAGGCTTAAAAATGATTGACAGAATGAATGAATGAATGAACACATTAATACTAACACAATGTTATACATTGAAGATATATTATCATTTTAAAATTATTTTTAAAAAATATCCTGGGGAACCTTATTTTATTTTTTTTTGGAGAGAGCACATGCACATGAGCAGGGCAGTGGCAGAGAGACAAAGAGAGAGAGACAGAGAGAGAATATCTTAAGTAGGCTCCAGTCCACAACCCTGGGATCACGACCTGAGCAGAAATCAAGAGTTGGATACTCACCTGACTGAGCCACCCAGGCATCCCTGAAGATATTTTAAAATAAATATAAGAAATGCCCAAAATATCCTGTAGTTAGTTCAATGGATGTAAAATGTAAACTTCCCAATTGTATATTAACTAGAAATCTACCTCCATTTATAAAGCAAGTTTTCTGGAGGCTACTCATAAGCAACAGCTCGACTATATAATGTGTTTGTGAGTATTCTTCCTTAAACACCCTCTGTTTTTTCCCAACCTTGCAGCAGGACTTAATTTTCATTGTGGCACTCTGCAATTAAATCCACTACCAAGTCATTAGTGAGCTGGGTGGATTTTCTCAAAATGTGTGTTTCATTGGCAAGGAAAGAAAGAAGGTTTAAACCAAACTCCAAATGGAAAATATCTTCATAAAAATATCTCCTTTGACATGTTAATCATCCCATAAATTCCTTCTTTGGCTATTCCTCCTTTATCTCGACTTTTCCTTCCATAAGTCTAAACCTGTTTCTCCATGCCTCTTTACTGATACAGAATTTCTTGTTGATGTTATAGATTTACCCATGGTAAGTGCCAGTACACACACAGCCCTGGGTGTACAGCTTCCAAGTTTATTAATGACTTTAATTCAATAAAACGTCTGGCATTTTTTTGCCTGTATACAAGAAACATTTTGTCTATATCTAGATACTTATAATTAGATAAATGAATATTATGAAATACTTCTTTAATAGGAATAGTTTACATGAACATAGTACATAAACTCTGCAATTTAACTGAATAACTATTTTTTTGGCCCAGTGTGTCAGATATAAGGTAGATGCTAGATATAACCAAATATGGAAGTCATGGTCCTTGCATGTGAGAAATGCACAATCTACTTCTTTTACAAATATAATGGAAATTTGGGGCACATGGGTGGCTCAGTTGGTTAAGTGTCTGACTTCTGCTCAGGTCATGATCTCTTGAAGTCTTTGTGACTTCAAGCCCTGAGTTAGGCTCTGTGTTGAGAGCTGGGAGCCTGGAGCCTGCTTCGGATTCTGTGTCTCCTTCTCTCTCTGCCCATCCCCTGCTTGTGCTCTGTCCCTGTCTCAAAAATAAACATTAAAAAATTTTAAAAACAAATATAATGGAAACTAACATTCTTCCAACTCTGCATGGAAACTAACACAAAGTGAGAAAATTAAGGCTCAAGATCAGCATCTAGGGACTGAATTTGCACTTATTTTTTCTAATAATAAATGACTTTTTCTTTGACCAGTGAGTCACACTGACTATAAAAGTTTGCCTACAGTATGTCTTTTAAGTTTTGTAGAAGCCCATTCACAGATTCCAAAAACATTTACTCAGTATACCTGGAATAGATAATATTAGCATCCATATCTGCCCACATTCTAATTTGTATAAAACAGAATCCATGATAGGCAGTTTGAGCATGAAGGAGTTGGTCACGGGCAATCAACACTATGAGTTCTTTGTTGTGGTAGTGAGAGGAGCTGGTTTCATTTTGATGCCCTGCAGTGTTTGTAGACCCACATACTCTGGTTTGGGCAAAGAAAGACACAGAACTATATATTAAGTGCTGATTCAGAGTGTATACTGGCTCTTAAAGGATGACTCCAAAGCACTTTAAGATGTATTTCTTAAAAAGTACTATAATGGCCTTTATTATAACTTTCTAGCGGTCTATAATTCAGGTGGTTTCTAAGTGATAAGGGACATGGCAAAGCTAATGAATCCCATGGACACAAGCCTCATTGCCTTACTTCCTTTGTAAGAATAGTAATTTCTTGATCAGAGGAAAGAGTAGGTAGAATAACATAGTGGTAAGTAAGATATTTCATAAGAAGATAGATATTGCTGCTTTTTGAAGTGTGATGAGCAAAAATATCAAAATGATATACAAAAATGCACTTATTCCAGTAAGAACAAGTTTCCCTCTATTAGGAAATACTTTATCTGCCATCAGATGATTTCTTAGTAATTTAGCCTTTTGGAAAGTTAGACATTGGTGACGTTTACTCAGGCAAAATTGTTGGAAAAGAGTCATCTTTGGTGATCGCCAGTCTGTGTTTTTGCATCTATGTGTTACCTCCATTCCTTCTACCATCGACACTTTTAGTGATCTTTAAGCAAATCTTGGAGTTGTTGGGGGGATAGGCTGACTGATATCCATATAGTAGTGTATTTCGTCAACTTAAGTATTAAGTGCATATCCAGCAGCTGGGTGAGTACACACATAGAAGTAAATTACTCCTAGACTGGACTCCTTCGAGGAAAACATTCCAAATTTTTACCAACTCTGCTCTCTACTCAGTCTTCCCAGCCTCCAACCATCCTGAAAAAAACTGCTGAGGTGATTCTCCTGCATTTAACTGTCACCTATACTTTAAAATAGATTTCGTTTCAAGACCACCTGCATGGCTTAGTCGGTTAAGGGAGGAATTCGGCTTAGGTCATAATCCTGTGGTCTGTGAGTTCGAGCCTCACATCAGGCTCTGCACTGACAGCTCAGAGCCCAGAGCCTGCTTCAGATTCTGTGTCTCCCTCTCTCTCTGCCCCTCCCCTGCTCATGCTCTGTGTCTCTCTCTCTCTCTCTCTCAAAAATAAATAAACATTAAAAAATTTTTAAAGTATTTTTAAAAAAAGTATTTTCTCCCAACAAGGAAGTTTTCTTTACCTTGTAGTCCTTCAAGGCTATGCCAAGGTGGGGCTGGACATCTCAAGAGTCCACTTTGAGCAAGGGCAGCCTTACTATAATAAGCCATTTCCTAGCTAGGTTTGTTTGTTTGTTTTCTCCTCATTAGACTACAAAACTCCATATGAAGCTAAAGTTGTCTGAGGGAGAATGGGCAATATCACAGGAACACACTGAGAATGTGAGCCATCTGCTTTAGAACTTGCTCATTCATGGCTGTACTACATCAACCACTTCAAATGATATAAAAGATCTAGTCATGTCAGAATTTATGGCTTGCTGGATTAGAAAAAAACCAGTTTGTGATGGGCAGTTGAGGTCACGTGGTTACCTGGTATCTCGTAACAGAGCAGTTAGTCTCAACTATAGCCCAAGAATACGTTGTAAGCCAGAAAAGACTCTACTGTGATTCATCTAGTGCAATTTTACTATCATCCCTTTCATGTACAGGCACTTCAAACACCGTTCAATGTGCTTGATTAAAAAGGCCAAATGGTGAGGCTGCTTACACCACAGACTGCCTGTAATGAAAACTAAAAGCTCTTTGCTTCCTGCAGATAAGTACTGCGGTTTATAATTTTCAGACACATAGAAATTGAGATAGCTTGTCAACAACAGACTTTATTACAGAAAATAGTGAAGATGTATTTATCAAATGAAAGATTTATTTGGGACGGAAGGACTGAGATGCAAGACATAGTAATGAACAAAGAAATTGGTACATGTCTGGGAACATGTGCATTATCAATATTATTATCTAATTTGGGAAATTAAAATTACCAATAGTAACATTGTTGGCAATAATATATAAGCCAAAAAGAGAGGGTTGTTAAGAGTCAAAGTGACCTCAAATAACACTAATGTAGAGAAAAAACTGTTCTGATTAATCTTTGAATTATGTGTGCGTGGTAAAAGTAGAATGGTAACCACTAAAATAATTGAAATGTATGCAACTTCCCAAAGATGCAGGGAGGAAATGGAATTTTAAAAAATCAGTCTTGAAAAAGTAAAATAAGGGAAAAAATGATAGAGGCAAAATAGGACAAAAAAAGCTCAAAACAAAAGAGAGAAATGAATTACACTTATCTGTAATTGTAATGCATATGACAAATACATAGGAAAAAAGAGGACATTGTTTGATAACATTGGTAAAATGCAGATTATGTTATATGTAGAAAATAAAATTAAAAATAGGCACTAAAGGAATGAAATTAGCATCATGGTGGCATAAAATGTCTCTTGGTTTTGTTCTATTTGTCAACAATAAAAATTGGGCATCCATGAATAAAAGTGTCTTTAAGGGAAGTGTGGGATCCAGCATCATATACAAAGGGGCATGAGAAGAGTCTTGCTCATCTGTGCATTGGTAACCTGCAAACAGACCTTGATCCCAGTTGTGAACCCTGCAGTGGTTTGTGAATTCAGCTCCAGGAGTCCGGGTTTCCAGAGAAGTTCCAGCAGGTAAGATGTGGATCTTTGGAGTGAGTAAAAGAAACAGCCTTATGTTACCAAACTCACTCTTCCAGCAAGGCAGCACAGCTTAGGACCAAGAAAGACCTTCCTTGGCTTGTGATTTATCCCCTGGGGGAAAGGAAGAGTGTGAGTGAGCATCGAGCTTTCTGAACTGTGTGAGATGCTGCCAGAATGGCTGATTTCTCTTTCACACCATCCAGATTACTGAACCATAAGCTGCATGACTGGAGAAGGCACGGAGAGTGGTAGCTAGAACTGAGAACATTGAAGCAATGTGGTTTCTAACTGTACTGTAGATTCCATCAAGAAGTCCATCCACAAACTCCTGGGAATGCATCACTTGTGATCTCTTCAAGTGGCAGCCCCACACTGTATGCCTCACCCATATCTACACCCCAACCTATGGCCAGCTTTTCATGTGCAGTCCTCAAAGCGGCAAAAGTGGGCTTCGGCAGATGGCTCTTGAGCATGCACAGAAACTTGGTCAAATCTGCAACCAAAAAGAGACCACAAATTTCATCTTTGACACCACATTTGAAAAAACAAACAAACAAACAAACAAACAAACAAGAGTCCATCAGCACTTGGCCTGGTGCACTGCAGCATCCAAAGTAGGCATACAAGGCTAAGATTTCTGCCATACCAGGGAGCAAGCAACATGAGGCAGGTATACCTATAGAAGATGTGAGAGAGGCTCAGAACATCAGTGCTGATGTACGGCTTTTCTCTCTGGAAGGCAGTAAATAACTGGAGGAGGTGACTGATATTTCAAAGAAAGTGGAAATTCAAGGTAACATGTCCCCACCAAAGGATTTCAACAATCTTCTGGTAATTGAGACCCAAGATGTGAAGAGCTGTGATGTACCAGATAAAAAATTCAAAATAGCAATTTTAAAGAAACTCAATGGACTATTAGAAAACACATGAAGATAATGCAGTGAATCTGGGAAGAAATATATAAACAAAATGAAAAGTTTAAGAGAGAGATAAGTATAAGAAAAATCTAATAGAAATTCTGGAGCTGAAAAATACTATTAATGAAATGAAAAGTTCAATAGATAGTATCAATGTCAGAATAGATCAAGCAGAAGAAAAAATATATGACATAGAGACAGGGACTTGGAAATAATCTCATCAGATAATAACAAGAAGAAAAAGATGAAAAAGAATGAAGAAAACCTATGGGATCTATTGGATACCATCAAAAGGTCAATTTATGAATTATTGATGATCTAGACGGAGAAGATAGGGAGAAGGGGGCAGAAAGTTTCTTTAAGGAAACAATGGCTGGGAACTTGCCAAATCTGGAAAGAGATGTATTTTTCCAAGTTCATGAAGCCCATATGTCACCAAACAAAATAAAATCAAAGGAAATATTTTTCAAGACACATTCTAATAAGCCTGTCAACAATTAAAAACAAAGGGTCTTAAAAGAAAAAAAAATAGGTTTTAAAAAAAACTTGTCATTTATAGTAGAACCTGCATACAGTTGTCAGTGGATTTCTCAGCAGAAACCTCACAGGCCAGAGAAAGAGGAATGATATATTCAAAGTGCTAAAAGCAAAATATTTGCCAACCAAAAATATTCCATCTGGAAAAGTTATCCTTTAGAACTTACAGAGAAGTAAGAATTTTTCTGGTGCACCTAGGTGGTTTAGTTGGTTAAGTGTCTGACTCTTGGTTTCAGCTCAGGTCATGATCTCACAGCTCTTGGGATTGAGCCCTGCATCGGGCTCCGCACTCACAATGTCACAATGTGGAGCCTGCTTAGGATCCTCTCTCTCTCTCTCTCTCTCCCTCTCTCTCTCTCTCTCTCTTCCTCTCTGCCCCTCCCCAACTTGTGTGCTCTCTCTCTCTCTCAAAATCAATAAATAAAAACTTTTAAAAAAAGAGAGAGAAATAAGACTTTTTTTAGATAAGCAAAAGCTGAGGGAGTTTAACACTATTAGACCTGCCTTACCAAAAACACTGAAAGGAGTTCTTCCTGCTGAAAAGAAAGGATGCTTATTCACAACATGAAGATATGTGAAAATATAAAACACAATAGTAAAGGTAAATATATCATCAAATGCAGAATATTCTATTACTGTAATATGGTGATGTGTTTAGCCACTAAGCTATAATATAAATTAAAGTATAAGTGTATTAAGAATAACTAGAAGTACTATAATTTTTTAATGAATACACACTATAAAAAGAGGTAAATTGTGATATTAGCATAAACAGGGGAGTAGAGGAATATAGTTTTTCCATACTGTCACAATTAAGTTATCAACATTGTAAAAAATTGATGGTTATGTCTGTAAGAAGTTTTATGTAAGCCTCTTGGGAACCACAAAGCAAATTTATAGTGGATACACAAAAGATAAGAGAAGGGAATCAATGAATACCACTACAGAAAATCATCAATTCATAAAGGCAGCAAGAACAAACAGCTAGAAAACGATGAATAAGATATTAATAAGTCCTTACTTATCAAGAATTACTTTAAATGTAAGTGGATTAAATTCTCCGATCAAAAGATAGAATGGTGAGATGGATTAAAAAATAATAATAAGACCCAGCTATATGTTGCCAATAATATTCACTTCAGCTTTAAGGAAGTAAGTAGTCTCAAAGTGAAGGGATGGAAAGAGATATTCCATATAAGTGGGAACTAAAAGTGATCAGGGTTACCTGTAATTTTATCAGCCAGAACAGACTTTCAGCCAAATGCAGCAACAAGAGACAAAAAAGTTAATTATATAACTATAAAATGGTCAGTTCTTCAAGAAGACATAACAGTCACAAATATATGTGTATCCAACACTGAAGCACCTAAATATATTAAGCAAATAGTAATAGATCTGCAGGTAGAAATATAATCACAGTAGAGGTCTTCCTACCTCACTTTTAATAATGGATAGTTCAACCAGACAAAATCAACAAGGAAACAGAACTTGAAACATAATTTAGACCAAATGGACTAAACAGACGTAAACAGAACATTCCATCCAAAAGCAGCAGGATACATATTCTTCTAAAGAATACACAGAGGGGTGCTGAGTGGCTCAGTTGGATAAGCATCTGACTTTGGCTCAGGTCATGTTATTGCCATTCATGAGTTCGAGCCCCACTTCGGACTCTGTGCTGACAGCTCAGACCCTGGATCCTTCTTCAGATTCTGTGTCAGATTCTGTCCCCCAATTGTGCGCTCTCTCTTTCTCTGTCTCTCAATAATAAATACATATTAAAAAAGAAGAAGAAGAACACACAGAATATTCTCAAGGACAGATCATTTGTTAGGTCAGAAGCCAAATCGTAGCAAATTTTGGAAGATTGAAATCATGCCAAATCTTTTTCTTTAAGCTTTTAAAAATGTTTATTTATTTTTGAGAGAGGGAGCAAGAGAGACAGAGTGTGAGCGGGGAAGGGGCAGAGAGGGAGGGACACACAGAATCTGAACCAGGCTCCAGGCTCTGAGCTGTCCTCACAGAACCCAACATGGTGGTCGAACCCACGGACCTTGAGATCATGACCTGAGCCAAAGTCAGAACTTTAACTGACTAAGTGACCCAGGTGTCCCTAAACCAAATCTTTTCTGATCATAGTGTTATGAAGCTAGAAATCAATAATAAGAGAAAAAGCTGGATGACTCACAAATATGTGGAAATTATGCAGCACACTCCCGAATAACCAATAGGCCAAAGAAGAAATTTAAAAAATGTATTTTTGAAAGAAACAAAAGTGGAAACACAGCATACCAAAACCTGTGGGGTGCTGTCAAAGCAATTCTCAGAGTAAAGTTTACAGTGATAAATGCACACATCAAGAAACAAAAAAAGGCATTTAAACAACATAATTTTATACCTGAAGGAACTAGAAAAACAAACTGAGGCCAAACTTCACAGAAAGAAGGGTATTTCAAAGATCAGAGAAGAAATAAATGAAATAGATGCCAGAAAAACAATAGAAAATATCACTGAAATTAAGAGCTTCTGTTTCAAAAAGATGAAATTGGCAAACATTTAACTAGATCAAGACAAAAAGAAAACTCAAACAAATGAAATCTGAAATAAAAGAGGAGCTATCATGACTGACCACAGAAGTACATAATGTCATAAAGGACTACTATGAACAATTATTTGTCAACAAATTGGATAATCTAGAAAAATGAAGAAATTCTTAGGAACACACAGTTTACCAACTGAATCAGGAAGAAATGGAAAATCTGAACAGACCAATAATGAAGAAGGAGATTGTAACAGAAAAGCTTAGGGCCAGATCGTTTCACTAGTGAACTGGAGCAAATATTTAAAGAAAAGTGATGTCAATCCTTCTCAAGCTCTCCAACAAAATTGAGTGAGAGGGAACATAACTGAACCCATTTTATAAAGCCTGCATTACCCTGATGCCAAAACCAAATAAGGACACTACAAGATAAGAAAACTACAGACCAAAACTCTGACAAATATACATGGAAATGTTCTCAACAAATGGTTAGCAAACCAAATTTAGCAAGCCATTGAAAGGGTCTCTACCATAGCCACTAAATTCTACTCCTGAAACCATTGTTATACTATATGTTAACTAACTTGGTTTTAAATAAAATAAAATAATAAGTAAAATAAAAATAAAATAATAATAATAAAGAGTTGTACACCATATTCAGTTGGGATTTACCCTTGAGATATGAGGAGGGTTCAAACATACACAAACCAATGAATGTGATACACCACACTAATAGAATGGCAGATAAAAATCATATGATTACTCAATAAATGTAGAAAAAGTACATGATAAAATACAACATCCTTTCATGATAAAAGCACCATCAAATTGGTTATAGAAGGAACATATCTCAATATGATAAAGGTCACATAAAACAAACTCGCATCTAACATTATGCTCAGCAATGAAAGATTGAAAGCTTTTCCTCTAAGATCTGAAATAAGACAAAAGTGCCAACTATCACCCCTGTTCAGCATAGTACTGAAGTACTAACCAGAACAATCAGGCAAGAAAAATATAAACGTCAGGGACATCTGGTGGCTCAGTCAGTTTACCATCTTACTTCAGCTCAGGTCATGATCTCACAATTCATGGATTAGAGCCCCTCATCGGGTTCTATGCCTGTAGCTCAGACCCTGGAGCCTACTTTGGATTCTGTGTCTCCTTCTCTCTCTGCCCCTCTTCCACTTGTGCTCTGTCTCTCTCTCTCAAAAATAAATAAACATTTAAAAATTTAGGAAAAGTTGGGGCACCTGGATGGCTCAGTTGGTTAAGCATCCAACTTCAGCTCAGGTCATGATCTCACAATTCATGGATTAGAGCCCCTCATCGGGTTCTATGCCTGTAGCTCAGACCCTGGAGCCTACTTTGGATTCTGTGTCTCCTTCTCTCTCTGCCCCTCTTCCACTTGTGCTCTGTCTCTCTCTCTCAAAAATAAATAAACATTTAAAAATTTAGGAAAAGTTGGGGCACCTGGATGGCTCAGTTGGTTAAGCATCCAACTTCAGCTCAGGTCATGATCACACAGTTCGTGGGTTCAAGCCCCACGTCAGGCTCTGTGCTGATGGCTAGCTCAGAGCCTGAAGCCTGCTTCAGATTCTGTATCTCCCTTCTTCTCTGACCCTCCCCTGTTCATGCTGTCTCTCTCTGTCTCTCTCTCTTTCTCTCTCTCTCTCAGAAATAATTTTTTTAAAAAATTTAAAAATTTAAGAAAAGTAAATAAAAGTCATCCAAATTTGAAATAAAAAAGCAAAACTCTATTTGGAGATGACATGATATTATGGATAGAAAAGTCTAAAGAGTCTACCAAAAAACTCAGCACCAATGAACAAGTTTAGTAATGTTCAAAGATATAAAAGCAGCATACAGAAGTCATTTGTGTTTAAACACTAATAAGAATGTCTAAAATAGAAATAAAGGAAACCTTATACTTAAAATTGCATCAAAAACAATAAAATATTTATAATTACATTTAACAAAACAATTGAAAGATTTATACATTAAATACTATAAGACCGTGGTGAAAGAAATTTAAGTAGACTAAAAAAAAAAGGAAAGATATTCTGTGTTCATGGAATTCAAGAATTAATATTGTATTAATACACTGCATTAATACTGTAAAAATTTCCATTCTACCCAACTCAGGTATAAAGTCAGTGTACTCCTTAACAAAATTTCAATGGCACTTTCCAAACAAAAGAGAAAAATCAATTTTAAAATTTGTATGAAACCACACAGGAACCTGGCTAGCCAAAGCAAAGCTGAAAAAAAAAAAAAAAAAAAAAAAAAAAAAAAGCTAGGGGTATCAGGCTTCCTAATTTGAAAACTAAATAATCCCACTATGTCAAACTAAAAGGCTACTGAACAGCAAGGAAACNCTGTAAAAATTTCCATTCTACCCAACTCAGGTATAAAGTCAGTGTACTCCTTAACAAAATTTCAATGGCACTTTCCAAACAAAAGAGAAAAATCAAAAAAAAAAAAAAAAAAAAAAAAAAAAAAAAAAAAAAAAAAAAAAAAAAAAAAAAAAAAAAAAAAAAAAAAAAAAAAAAAATAAAGCTAGGGGTATCAGGCTTCCTAATTTGAAAACTAAATAATCCCACTATGTCAAACTAAAAGGCTACTGAACAGCAAGGAAACAATAAAATTAAAAGAAACCTATGGTACAGGAAAAGATATTGGGAAACCACATATCTGATAAGGGATTAATATCTAAAACATATAAAGAACTCCTGCAACTCAATAGCAATAAAAACAAAAACAAATCCAAAACAAAAAACAAGCAGTTCAATTTTTAAAAAATAGGCAGAGGAACTGAATAGACATTTTTCCAAAGAAGATGTTTAAATGGCCAACAGGTAAACAAAAAGGTGTTCAACATCATTAATCATCAGGAAAATGCAAATTAAAACCACAACAAGAGTCTACATCACACCTGTTAGAATGGTTATTATTAAAAAGAGAAAGTGTTGTTGAAGATATGGAGAAAAGGGAATACCCTATTGTAGGTGCCTTGTTGGTAGAAATGTAAATTGGTACAGCCACTATGGGAAACAGCATGGAATTTGCTCAAAGAAATGACAAACAAACTACATTAAGATCCAGCAATCCTACACCTGGGTATATATACCAAAGAAATGAAAGCAGTGTCTTGATATATGTGCACGCTGGTGTTCATTGAAGTATTATTCATAATAGCTAAGATATGGGAACAACTTAAGAGTCTGTCAACAGAGGAATGGACAAAGAAGGGAGCTGTACGTGTGCGTGCGCATGCGCACACAATGGAATATTATTCAGCCATGAGAAGGAAGGAAATCTTTCCATTTGCACCCCCATAGATGGACCTTGAAAGCATTATGCTAAGTGAAATACATCAGACAGTAAAAGACAAATACTGCATGGTACCATTTATGTATGGACTCTTAGAAAGTTGAATTCATAGAAGTAAAGAGTAGAATGGTGTTGACCAGAAGCTGAAGGGTGAGGGAAATCGGGAAATGCTGGCCAGAGGGTACAGACTTTGAGGTAGTAAAACAGAAAATTGTAGGGATCTAATGGTACAAGGGTGATTGTGGTTAATTGTACTGTATTATATACTAGAAATTTCCTAAGAGAGTAACTTAAAAGTTCTTACCACACACACAAAAATAGTAATTATGTGATATGATGGAGGAGTTAGTGTCATGATAGTAATCGTTTTGCCATATATGGGTGTATCATATCAATATGTTGTATACCTTAAACTTACACAATGTTTATGTCAATTAGATCTCAATAAAGTCGGGGGGGAAGCACGCATAAAAATAAAAATAATGAATAGCAAAGAATATACTAGGCAAATACTGACTAAAAGAATGCTAGGGAGCACTTGGGTGGCTCAGTCAGTTAAGCATCCAACTTCTGCTCTGGTCATGTTCTCATGGTTCCTGAGTTTGAGCCTTGCTTTGGGTCAGTTCGACCCCGTTTCTGGTGAGCTCGAGCCTTGCTTTGTGTTCTGCACTGTTAGTGCAGAGCCTGTGTGAGATTCTGTCTTTTTCCCTCTCTTTCTGCCCCTTGTGGGATTCTCTCCCTCTCCCTCTCTCTCTGGCCCTTGCTCACTCTCACTGTCTCTCAAAAATAAAAATAAACTTGAAAAAAAAACAAAGCTGGAATAGCTGTTCTAGAACCAGACAAAATAAAATTTAGGCACAAAAATTAATAATAAGCTGTTTTCAGTAGACTTGATATATCTGATAACACACACACAGACATACACACACAGCGACCAGTAGCAATTAGCAAATCCACCATCAAAGGGGAACTATCAAGCAGGATTGAAATTATGTAAAAAATTAGACATGGACAATACAAGTGTGGATGTATTTTTATACATATAACATAAATACAAATAATGTCACACTTGCATGGTGACATCATTTCCTTTGTGTCATTTATCACTTCGGACTTTTTTGAGTTCCAAGACAGAATGAATCTTGCTTGTCCTCTTGACTGCTGTATGCCCAACTTGGGCAACATACGACTGTTTTTGGATGACTGAATACACTCAGGTTGACCTCACACCCAATAGCCCTCTGCAGGATGTCAGCAACTACTTCAACAGACTTCCACTCGTGGCTCTTTGGACTTTTTTCCCTACATAAACCCTGGAGAACCAGCCTTCATATTCATAAATATGATGTGTGTGCGTGTGACTTCATCTAACAATTAATTATTATATTTTCTTTTCAAACTTACATGTTACATTTTACTTAGTTGCCTATGTTCTCACCTTAAGACTGCAACCAGTTTTTAAAATTCAGTATCATCGTCCACATCTGAGCACATTATAATTCTATTGGAACTCAATAACAAAAACATTGATTAAAATGTCAAACATTTACAATTTTGAAAGCATTCTTGAAATAGTTAATCATTTAAAGAAGAAAACAATTTAATAATAAAACTACTTTCAATTGAATATTAAAGAAATTTCACCATGTCACGCTTGTAGGATGTAGCTAAAATAATATTTAGAGAGAATTCTGTTACCTCGATGGGTTTACTACTTATAAGTAAATGGACTAAACATCTAATCTAAGAATTTCAAAACAAAAACAAAACAATAAAATAACTCTAATGAAAAGAGAAGAGAATAATGACAGCAAGTTTGGAAATCAGTGAGACTAAAACAACTGTACCTTCAACAGCCCTAGGATCTTTTCAAAGAAGACTAATAAAGAAATTTTTAGTGTGATCAAAACTCCTATTAAAAAAGAACTTCAGAGGCACCTGGGTGGCTCAGTGGGTTAAGTGTCCAACTTCCATTCAGGTCATGATCTTGTCGTTCACCGGTTTGAGCCCTGCATTGGGCTCTCTGTCCTCAGCACAGAGCCTGCTTGGGATCCTCTTTCTCTCTCTCTGCCCCTCCCCTGCTTCCTCTCTCTCTCGCTCTCTCTCTCTCTCTCTCTCAAATAAGTAACTTAAATTCAGAAAAAGTATACATTTTAAAATGTGGTAAAAGAACACTTTGAAAACATGGTAATAATCCCCTTTGTAATGTAAATTAATTGTATATATCCTAGAATTTATCAAAACCTACTCAAGAAATGTGAATGTTCTTGTTATCATTGAAGAAATTGACTCATTATTTTAAAATATTTTCATCCACAGAAACCTCCCCCAAATCTATTCAATGTTACACATAAAATTTTATCAAGCACACAAGGAATTATCATTTCAGTCCTCTCCAGTTTCCTCCACACAAAGCAAAAGCATGAATACA
Source organism: Hyaena hyaena (assembly GCF_003009895.1). Lineage (NCBI taxonomy): Eukaryota > Metazoa > Chordata > Mammalia > Carnivora > Hyaenidae > Hyaena > Hyaena hyaena. The sequence continues at coordinate 597,045 of NW_024080882.1, read as the reverse complement.
TGTGAAAGGGAGAATAATCATCCCTCAGAGATATCTGGATCCTAACCCCAAGAGCTGTGAATATATTACCATACACAGCAAAAGGGACTTTGCAGATGTATTAAGATATAGGTATAAATACCCTGCATTATCGGGCGGGGGGGGGGGCAATGAAATCCCGAGGGCCCTTAAATGTGGGATACGGAGGCAGAAGAGGAGTGTCAAAGAGATAAAGCAGTGGAAGCAGGTTCCAAAAGCTGCTACAATGCTGGGTTTGAAGATGGAAAAAGAATCTGAGCCCCGGGAAGGTGGCCTCTAGCAGCTCAAAAATGCAAGGAAGTGGATTGTCTCTTAAGAGCCTGAAAACTATGGAAACCTGCTGACATCTTTATAGCAGCCCCATGAAACCCATGTCCGGCTTCTAATCTGTAGAACTATAATGTAATAAATTTGTATTGTCTTAAGCCATTACATTTGTGATAATTTTTTATAGCCGTAGTAGAAACCCAATGCATTCCTCAATGAATTTATGAAGTTAATATATTCTGGTGTTGTTTTTGTTTTTTGTTTGTTTTTAGAGAGAGAAAGAGAGCAAGAACAAAGGAGGGGGCATGGAGAGTGAGAGAGAGAGAGAGAGAGAGAGAGAGAGAGAGAATCATAAGCAAGCTTCACCTTTAGCACAAAGCCCGGTGTAGGGATTGATCCCATGTCCCTAGGATCATGATCTGAGCCAAAACCACGAGTCAGACACAACTGACTGAGCCACCCAGGTGCCCCAAAGCTAATATATTCTTGATACAAATCCCACATAAATTCAGAAAGAAAAAGGAAACTTCATGGCAATCCTATTTTTGCAACAAAAAATACCAGCCAACTGAATTCACCGATGTGTCGAAAAGAATGCATTTCACGCTGGTATGGTTGAATAAGGGACTCAAGGATGTTTTAACATTAATAGATTAAAGGAGAGAACTCCCTATGATCTGCACAATACATTAAAAATCTTTCTAATAAAAATTCACCACAAATTCTATAACAGTCAAACTGACAATTGAGGAAAATTTTCTTAAAAATCTTCTGAAAAACTTCAGAAAATAATCTTACTGGTGATATGCTAGAGTAATTTTCTTTGACCTCAGAAATAAGACAAGAATAGTCACCAAAGGGGCGCCTGGGTGGCTTAGTCGGTTAAGCGTCCGACTTTCGCTTAGGTCATGATCTCGCGGTTCGTGGGTTCGGGCCCCGCGTCGGGCTCTGTGCTGACAGCTCAGAGCCTGGGGTCTGCTTCAGATTCTGTGTCTCCCTCTCTCTCTGATCCTCGCCTGCTCATGCTGTCTCTCTCTCTCTCTCTCAGAAATAAATAATTAGAAACATTTTTAAAAAAGGATAGTTACCATCATATCCTCAAAAGATAGTTCTAACTAATCTAGGAAGTTCTAACTAATCTAGGAAGATGATAAGAAAAGTTAATGTTATAAGAAAAGGAGAAAAAGAAGCAAACAGTCAACTATTCTATTTACATATAATAGGAGGGGTTTTTTCCCCACATATTTCTAGGAAGGGATTTACTAAGGGCTTCATTAGTATAGCTCATATACTGTTTCTAAGGCTGAGTGGTATGTACATTGAGGTATAGTATTATCCAATCCTTATTGATGTTCTTACCTACGTACTATGACAAAACATGTTTTTAATCACAAAAATCTTCAGAAAATTTTTGTTTTATTTTACATCTACCTTCTCTTGTTATATATTGTCTATAATTTGATATTACACTATCACTTTCTTCACATCCTTTGTTAGTAATCCTATCCAAATCTGGAGTCGATAAATACAAATTTGGGGGCACCTGGGTGGCTCAGTCAGTCAAGCATGCGACTGCAGCTCAGGTCGTGGCCTCACGGTTTGTGAGTTCCAGTCCGATGTTGAGCTCTACGCTGACAGCTCAGAGATTGGAGCCTGCTTCACATCCTGTGTCTACCTCTCTCTGCCACTCTCTTGCTCTGTCTCTTAAAATAAATAAACATTAAAGATTAAAAAATAATTAAATACCAGTTTTTATACAACTCCACAGATTGGAATATCTCTTGATTATTTCCTGAAATGTAGGTGCTGTAAGTTTCTTTTATCAACACAATCTTAATCTTGAATATTAGTGCCTGTTTAGAGAGCCACATCACTAGTAATGCATATTCTATTTTGATTTAGCTACACTGTCTACTCCCAAGCTCTATAACTGAATGAACCTGTACTTCATCCACCCTTTAATGTATCCATTCAACAAATAGGAATTGAGTGGTATATCTTAAGAATTCTGTTGGACGCTGGGGATTATGTGGCTCACAGTCTAATAGGAAAGAGTTAACAATGAATCAGTTAAAGTACAGCGTGATATATTCTAAGTCAGATTGGGTTGGAAGAAAGTCAGGAGGACAAAATAAAATCTTTCTCAAATAGGTACCAGCATTAGTATTTGTCACAGCTCTATTATATCGCAGTACATTCGGTCGAGCAGTTTGAAACCCAGAATTCAGTCTACATGGCAAGGGTAAGAAAAAAGAAAAAGAAAAGAAATATGAGGCAGAAACCAGAAGGTTTGTTCATGTTGTTGTTACCACATTAGAGAATTTATATCCTACCCTGAAGGTGTTAGATACAACTTAAGCTTCCTTAAGTTGTTCTTCCTTACAACTTAAGCAAGAAAGTGAGAACATAAGTTTTACACCTCTAAAATATTACTTTGATCACCAAAGCAGAGTCAGTGCCTGAAGAAGGTAAATTGCACACTCAAAAATTATAGATGAGGGGTGCCTGGGTGGCTCAGTCGGTTAAACGGCAGACTTTGGCTCAGGTCATGATCTCACAGTTTGTGAGTTTGAGCCCCGCGTCAGGCTCTGTGCTGACAGCTCAGAGCCTGGAGCCTGCTTCGGATTCTGTGTCTTTCTCTCTCTCTGCCCCTCCCCCACTCGTTCTCTCTCTCTCTCTCTCTCTCTCTCTCAAAAATAGACAAATAAATAAAATCTCTCTCTCTCTCAAAATAAATAAATAGAGGGGCGCCTGGGTGGCTTAGTCGGTTAAGCGTCCGACTTTCGCTTAGGTCATGATCTCGCGGTTCGTGGGTTCGGGCCCCGCGTCGGGCTCTGTGCTGACTGCCAGCTCAGAGCCTGGAGCCTGTTTCTGTCTGTGACTCCCTCTCTCTCTGACCCTCCCCTGCTCACGCTGTCTCTCTCTCTCCTAGAAATAAAAAAAAAAAAAAAAAAACTTAAAAAATAAATAAATAAATAAATAAATAGATAATTTTTTTTGAAAAAAATTATAGATGAAATCAGAGGTGGAATTTTGAACAGGCATTTGAATTAGAATCTCCGAGGTAAATCTAGTCTGTTAGCTAGCTTCATAAAGTTCTTTAATATCTTCTCAATTTGCGTGATTGAGCCCTGCAATTTAAGGTGTGGGTGAGTGGGAATGCAGTTTTTGGGAAAACTATGCAATGAAGTGTTACTGTCATACACTGTTATATCATTAAGGAATGAAATCAGCAAATAATGTCTGCTTTGGTTTCAGTGTTTATATGAGCTTTTCACCCACAGAAAGTTTATTTCTACAACTAAACTGCGTTAGCTTACAATTGCAGGCTTTTAATGCCTTTTCAAAGTCTATATTCTGAAACACTTGTAACTCAAATGACTAAGAATGAGAATAGGGTAGATTAAACTCCAGTCTTTAAAAGGTGTTAAATAGGCTTCTTTCCTAGCCCACCTTGTAATTACTCTCAGAAATAGTAACTAGACATTAACTCTATAAATACTAGTAATATTGTCTTAGAAAACAGCCATCAAGATGGAAATAGACAGTTTTTGATAACCACTTCTAATACTTCATTTCAGCCACTTTAAAGTGTATATTTGCAATAAGCCGAGCCTTGACGGGCCCCCCAAGGGTACTACACGGTTGTAAGTCATATGCTCCACAGGAGTTATGCTGAAGTTATCTTGTGCTCAAGGTGATTTGCATTTCAGTTCAAATGTTTCAAGTCAGAATAAGTTTTTCCCTACTGTAAGCTGTAAGAGCCAAGAGCCATGATGAATCAATTATCCACATGTTTAAGGAACTTTCAAAGGAAATTTAAAAATCAGCAGCTAGATCAGCATGCTGATATTCTGTGTCCTGTGTGCTTTCTAAGAAGTGAGATGGCCTTCTCAGGGGCCAGAATGCACTTCATGTGACAATTTTGTTTCCTTAGGCACCTAAAATCTGTGGATTATTCTTTGTTCAGTCTGCTACATAGAGGATACAGTAACCTTTTAAAAATCTAAAGAAACCCAGGGATACCTGGGTGGCTCAGTGGGTTAAGTGTCTGACTTTGGCTCAGGTCAAGATCTTATGGTTTAGGAGTTCAAGTCCCACATCTGGCTCCCTGGTCTCTGCAGAGCCCACTTTGGATCTTCTGTCCCCCTCTCGCTGCCCCTCTCCTGCTTGTGCTCTCTCAAAAATATGTAAAACGTTGAATTTTTTTAAAAGAAAAATCTAGAGTTTATCAAGAAACACCAGTCTTGCTTAAAACCTTTTAGAAACCTACTGTTGTGCCCTCGGGGTAAACTCCAAAATCTCCAGGGCTCTGTGTGATCTAGGCAGTGCCCTCCCTCCCTTCCTCTTCTTCATGAGACCAACTGGCTAGTTTTTCAAACACCCACACATACAAATTGGTCTGATAGTTCCTCAAACACATAAAATTCTCATCCACTTCAGTACGTGGCCACTTGTTCCTAAAAACCAGAACCTCTGCCCTATACTCCATACTTAACTAATTCCTATGAACGTTCAGATCTCAGCTCAATCTTGACTTCCAGACCTCCCTGAAAAAGCTGATCATCCCCAATCTATTTGGGAACCATTATATTCTCCAAGTGCAATTACGGTTTCTTTCATGGCTGATGGGACTGAGTTCTACTGACATATTGAGATGAGATCCATTCCAAAATGAATATATTAAAAATCATACAGGGGCACCTGGGTGGCTTAGTTAAGCATCCTACTTGATTTCAGCTCAGGTCATGATCTAATGGTTTAGGGGGTCGAGCTCTGCGATAGTCTTTGTGCTGACAACGCAGAGCCTGCTTGGGATTCTCTCTCTCCCTGTCTGTCTTCCCCTCCCCTACTTGCGTGCCCTCTCTCTCAAAATAAAAAGCATTTAAAAAATAATCATGCAAACTGTATTACTTTAAGAAAATAGGTAATTATATATTTGTGTTTTTGTTTAACTAATGTGTGTGTTCTACCTTTAAACATTATACACTGAAAGCCCTTGAAGATAAAGACTATTTTGTTGTGTTCATCACTGTACACTCTTGCTTGAGGCCCAATAGATTTTTATAATAAATGTATAATTGTGATAAATAAGAATAGTTAAAATAAATGAAAAAAATTGAAGACAGATACATAATTCACTCATTGACAGCAAGACAGCACATGGCAAAGATGGGGTTCATATTTTGGCCATTATATTTCAAGTAGAGGTAGACCAATAGATGTTTTCTCAGGTTTCGCTAACCCTTATTTTAATTTAAAGTGATATTACCAGAGGTGCCCAGTGGCTCAGTCAGTTAAGCATCCGACTTCAGTTCAGATCATGATCTTGCAGCCTGTGAGTTCAGGCCCCACTTGGGGCTCTGTGCTGACAGCTCAGAGCCAGGAGCATGCTACATATTCTGTCTCTCACTCCCCCTCCCCACCAATGCTCTCTCTGTCTGTCAAAAATGAATAAATGTTAAAAAAATAAACTGATACTACCAATACTAAATTAAGATCTAATGTTAAGCAACAGCTATTATAAATAAGTGACTTATTTTTATCTGTATTTCTAGCACCATTTGTTGAAAAGGCTTTCCTTTCCCTACTGAATTGCCTTTGTATACATGTGTAGGGCTATTTGTGGATTTTCTCTTCTGTTCCATGATCTACTGCTCTGTGTCTACACTGCTACCACACCATCTTGATTACTGTGGCTTTTTCATTATTCTTAAAATACTGTTGTATAACTCTTGCAAGCTCATCTTATATTTCAAGAGTGTTATTTTTTAATTACTCATGATCCTTTATATTTTTCATTCAAATTTTAGGACCAATTTTTAAATTTCTTTAAAAAATTGTTGGAATTAAAAAAAAATTTTAAATATGTATTTACTTGAGAAAGAGACAGAGAGAAGAGGGAGAGTGGGAAGGGACGGAGAGAGAGGGAGACATAGAATCTGAAGCAGGCTCCAGGCTCCAAGCTTTCAGCACAGAGCCCTTATGTGATGCTCCAACTCACGACCTGTGAGACCATGACCTGAGCCAAAGTCACCCATGCGCCCCTAGAATTTTTATTATAATTACATTAAATCTATACATTAATTTTAGAGGAACCTAGGTCTTAGCATGTTTGTTGTCTTCCAATCCATGAAGATGATATATCATTCCACGTATTAGGTGTTATTTGATTCACTTGGCAATGCTTTACAGATTTCAGTAAGGGGATCTTGCATACCTTATATTAAATCACTTCATAAGTATTTTATTTTTGATGCTATTATCAATGTGTTCTATATTTTACTTTGATTGTTTCTTGCTTATATATGGAAATACAATTAATTTTGGACTCTTGACCTTGTATTCAACAACATGTTAGTTCTAGTAGATTTTGATGATTCCTTGGGGTTTTCAGTATAGGTAATCACTGAGTGTGAGTAAATGCAATTTTTTCCTTTCAGTCTTTATTTCTTATATTTCTTTTTCGTGCTTCATTATACTGGCTAATAACTATGGTCATAACTATAAATTTTTCATAGATGCATGTTATCAGATTGAGGAAGTTCTCCCTATTGCTAATATGTTGAGAGTTTCTTTTATTTATTATAAAAGGAAGTTGATTATACAGATATGATATTTTTCTACATTATTTTGTTAATGTGACTAAATAATTAAATTTTCAGTATTAAACCAATCTTTCATTCCTAGAATAACATTTGGTTGTGATATATTATACTTTTCATATATTAGTGGGTACAATTCACTAATTTTTTTAAAGATTTTTTGCATCATTTTTTATGATAGTTTTAGGTCTGTGATTTTCTTTCTTAAAATATCTTTGCATAAAACTTTGTATAATATTGATGTTATTATTGATATTATTCTTCCTTAAAAGTTTATGTAATTCATCATTGAAATCAGCTAATCATGAAAAATAATTTTTTTTTTAAGTACAGAGGAAGATAGTAGGGGAATTTCTTTATTCAATGTTTATTTATTTTTGAGACACAGAGAGAGCCAGAGTGTGGGCGAGGGGGTGGGGCACAGAGAGAGAAAGACACAGAATCTGAAGCAGGCTTCAGGCTCTGAGCTGTCAGCACAGAGCCCGACATGGGGCTCAAACCCACAAACCACAAGATCATGACTTGAGTGGAAGTCGGATGCTCAACTGACTGAGCCACGCAGGCACCCCATATAGTAAGGGGATTGTTACAAAGAAGTGTTTTTCCAGTTTTTATTTTTTATTTTTTCCTCTCATTTTCATGTTAGTGTTTAATAATATGAGTTAAAAAGTGAACTAAGAGAATAAAAATATCACTCTACAAAACTACCATCAGAACATTTTATTATCTCTGGTTTAAGTGTACCTGGCGGGACATAATAGAAGAACAGTATCTAAGAAAGGGATCACTCAGGTGTAGTATTCATATAAGAAGTTATTTATTCTTACTCATTCCTATCATGGACAAGTTGTCAAGGTTCTAGAGAGTTGACTATGTAGAGGGAATGAAGTAGTATAATCTCTTTAAATTAAAAGAAAGCTTATTAACGATGATGAAGATGTCACTGTAATCTTCCTTGCTACTCTCTCCTCTCTAATGGTAATCTTTAAAAAGGGATAGATAGAAAATCAAATACCTTTATCTTTCATACCTTTCTTCCCTATTTTTAGCCCAGTTTTCTCATCATTAGAAAAGCATAGATTAACTATTAATCAGTAATGACTATTTTTATCTTTCATCTTTGTCTGCCTTTCTGTTGAGCTAGTTTAATACTGCAGAAGTTTAATACTACCAATACCAGCCTATGCAGCATGTTGTTTTAATTTTATTTTTATTCAATGTTAGCATGTTAACATACAGACACATTTGAAAAACACCAATTGCTGTAACAGCATAAGATATAAAAATAATACCAATGATATTAACAATGAAGGAGGGAAATAGAGGAAAAAATACAGCCCTCAGGACTCATCACATACACCAATGCAGCAACTGGTCCTTGTGATGTGACTTTACCATTATCCATTTCCTTTACCTTTCTTCAGCCTTTTAGCCAGCACTTTTGGACACACTGTCAAATAGAGTGGCTTACACTTTTATTCTTGATGTAGATAAGCCATTTAGAGTTCTTCTTGGGCAGAGTTGTTATTACATCCTAAAATATTTAGAGTCAAACCTATTTCCTTTGATAAAATTGATCTGGACAATGTGACCTTATTTTCTGCCTGCTCCCGTGACATTAATGGTCCAATATGGTCAAATGATAGTTTTACTTTCCAGTTATTAGCAGTCTTCATTTTGTAGCTGAAAACAGAGGAGTCTAGTTTCATTCCTTTCAGGAGAAAGGTACATGTTAAGGGCTGAAGCAGCAACTCTCGTTTGACTTTTGAGGATGGGTTTCTCCAAAGATGCTTTTGATTCTGCTGTGGTCAGACTGCTCTCTTTTCCATGAGCAATAGCAAAGCTGGTGCTTCCAAGAACGTTCTGATTCTGCCCCACTATGATCAGTGTGATATACATCCTATTCTCACAAAACCAGATTCTGACTTAAAGTCTCACATGTGTGTACATCTGATTGCCAAAGCAGTAATCACATATACTGAGCCTTAGCTGCAAAGGAGTCTGAACAAAAGGGAATTTTTATTATTCTGTCTCTTACATGTGAGAAGTGGTTTGGAAGGGGTACTGAGTGACTCATTCACAATATGCAAGACACTTGGTGAAAACTACACCTTCTTTGTATAAGGAAACCTTTAGTCTACTACAGCCTGGAGAAGAAAACATATACAACATCCTGCAACATAGCTCCCAAATTTATAAATTTACATCTTCTATGGGAAGCCACTGGTGAGACTTTGATAAGGTATTCTTACTCTTCCAATACTTCAATGCCTGATAATACCAGCGAGTCTCAAACATATGTGCCTCTTAACTTATTTATTTCCTCATTCTGTGTTTGTTATGCCCATGCACTATTGTGTGGAATATCATCATGGTATATAGAGAATTTAGTAAGTCCACAGAAGATGATACTGTCAGAAGTAAATTCAGAATAAGTGTCTTACTGTTATTTGCAATAATAAGAAAATTACTGCTCACTTCACAATGGAAGGTATCTAATAGAATCTATCTGCCACCAAGGCTTACAGCTTATCTTGATGCATGTTACTATTAGAGGTCTCAAGGCTAGTTGAACTTCTAAAAGCATTTACATTCAGCTGCCAAGTGGGATTCCAGCAGTAATGATGGGATCATTAGTGATAGTAGAGTTGACCTTGTAGAAGGCAGCCTATGTCATTGTGCCCATGCATAATATAGTTCCCTATCCTACAGCAGCTTTTTCAGGATCATTGAGCAAGCTAGGTCTGGATGGCAAAGGAAACTGATATTCACAAAAGTGTCACCTTACTCCTTTCATTTGTTAAGACTTTTTTCTTGAAGGATTCTTTTGGTAAGCATCTGGAGACTATTCAAGAACTATCCTGATAGGTTGATGCACATACTCTTTATCCAATCATTTGGCTATTAACCCTCCATTTGTCACCTGAAACCCTGACTCTTAGACTACACTGTTAGCCATTGGCTGGACTGTGTCTTCTTCTAGATAAAGTAGACAATAAAAGTACACTACTCAGGCTTCTTCCTCTGCACTTCCAGGACACAATGAAAGAAGCTGCTGTACTGTTAAAGGTCTGTTTCTAGATGGAGTAGACCTGTTTTTAGGAGTCCTCAGAATTTTATTCCATGACCTTAGTCCAGAATTTTAGATCTGATTTTGACTCTTCTATGTTATCTAATGCTATCATTAAAAAAATGTTTCTCTGGACCTGTATTATTTTGCTTTAAATTTTCTGTAGTGTCATTTTCCAGTTTTTCAGAGTTTCTACCTCAGTAAGTCTGTGGTCAGTGGATCACAGGAGATAACCCAATTCACTTGCTTCCACCTTGTATTCCATACCCTACTTGCCATCCTAAAATAAGGAAAGGACTCAATACGTTTTCAATCTTTTTGACATGGCATTCAGTTCTAAATATTCCACATGTCCCTGAATATCTGTTGCCTGCAATACACTCTCTGGTGTCAATATGTGCATAATTCAAGCATCTATTTTATTGACAGGCAACAGAAACCAACTCTGGACAAATAGCTGAGGTACAGAATAGAAATCAAAGGAATAACAGAGGAGCTGAGACCAACAGGAGGATTGAATGAGGACCTCACAAGAAGAACATGTGGATTTTCTTTTTAGGTATGTCCATCAAAGAAATTCTACTCCAAGAAATGTTTTTCTGCTCCTTTGCCGATTTTCAAATTCCTTGGGTAATAAATCTCATTGGCTTAGTTTAGAACAGTTTTTAAGGGAATAAGCTTGAGAGGATGGAAACTAGGTCTTATAACAGTTAAGAGGCAGTGTGTCTCCTGTGTATGGGGTCCTTTACAGAGAATAAGGAAACACAGAAGTGAGGACCCCAACAAAGTGTAGTACCCTCTTTTCTTAGGCCATTATGGTAGGATAGAAAAGCACTAATGGGCACAAATCATTTTCAACATTTAAAAAAATTGTATATATTTTGAGAGAGATAAGAGAGTGGGGGAGGGACAGAAAGAAGGAGACAGAATTCCCAAGGAGGATCCGTGATGTCAGTGCAGAGAGCCTGATGCAAGGCTTGAACTCACAAACCATGAGATTGTGACCTGAGCCGAAATCAAGAGTTGGATGCTCAAGCAAGTGAACCACCCAGGTGCCCCCATCTTCAACATTTTGAAGACTCAGTCTTGACTAAACAGGATGCATTTCCTCTCTGCTTTCTCTTAAAATTAACGATTACATAAAATTGTCACTTTTGCCCAGTAAATTCCCTGACATGCTAGTCTCTCCCAAAGTTTATCTATGGTGTTCTTTATGAGCGTGTTTGTTCAATAAGTCATTATCAAAACTTTTTCCCTTGAAAGGTTAGACTACTTATTTCAGCTCATTTAGAAGCTGTAACATATTTCAACACATGTAAAATCAATGAGGTGTATATTTTTATAGATGAGAATTCTTTTTCACTTGCCTGCAGCTTTTATTTGCATTTTGCAAATTTATCATAAGTGTGCTGACAACAGAAAATCGCACTCAAGGTTCTGAGATAACTAGTTAAGTCATGTGGTTATCGGCTATATTTTGGAGAGAGTTCCACTAAAGTAAATAAAAAGGAAATTACTAGACAAAAAAAGCGTCGGTATTAAATGAATTCAAGAAAAACACTAGTTGCAAGACTATAGCACCAACAGCCCTTTTAACTGTCTTTGGCTGTGGAGCATTTATATTCCTGTCATGGCCATCTGAGTTGGATGTTGCATTTGTACAAAATGTTTGTTAGGATTGTGTAAATGTAAAAAAAAAAAAATAAAAACAGAGAAACTATTGCTGAATGAAAAATGAATGTGTCATTCCTAAATGAAAATAGACAGAATAATTGATAGGTTCATCACGTTTTTTATTTTACTCCGACCTCCTTAAATAGCCTGTGTTTTTCTGGATTCATATTGTTCATTCGTATTGCTCCTTTGACTATGTGATCCTGTTGCTTGGTCTTGGAGACACTTTTGGGAAAGAATCCAAGTGTTTTCTCCTCTGTTCCAGATGGTTGCAATAATGTGTGACTGACATCAAGAGTAACAATAAAAGGGTACTTTTTCACAGGAAGTAGTTTGCAAGTCATGATAATTCCTAGTAGAAAGAGGCGAGGTTAAACAACTTTGTTGTAAAGTTAAAGAATCAGTGGCTAATCCACACAGAGCTCTGTCCATCAGATGATTAGCACATTTGGGAGCCAAAGTTAGGAAAGGAAGCTTGAAACGAATAACTGGAATGAAGGATTAGACTTGGAAGCCTGTGTATGTTGTAAAACAAATGGAACAAAAATGGATATTGTATTACCAAGATATGGTATTGGACAGTAAAATAGAAAACACAATATGAGTCTTTAGACTGTAGAGAAATAAATGGTGTCCCCACTCTTTATTTCTATTTTAATTAAATCCATTTTCCTTCAAACTAAAATGAATTTATTCAAATATCTATTTGAATGTACGAACTGCAGAAAAACAAAGAAGACCATATGTGCTGTTAATAGTTTTCACACCCATCAAGACAGAGAATATTTGTGTAGATGGAGACATTTACACATATAATTATATACTTTATGTGTATACATTACATAAATATCTCCATTGGACACAAAGAAAATAAGGCATGTTTTTACATTTTGAATGAAAAACATTGATGACAAGGATGAGATTTATTGGTATAAATAAATGTATAAAAATCGTTTTATGTGGGTGACTGGTTTCTCTTGCTATAAATCTCTCTCCCCCCCCCCCACCCGAAGAATTTGGATTGGATCCCAAACAACTTATAGATACCAGTGAATATGAAATAAAACATCTTGCTCACACAGTAAACCACTTAAGGACTTCCTGAGGGGAAGTGTGGAATTCCATAAGGGAGGAAACCAAGAGCAAAGCAGAGAGAGTACATGGGATCCTTGTGGTGGCTTGGGGTGAGTCTGGGGAAAGTCCCATGTGCTGGGTGGGTGTGGTTGCAGGTGAGTTTTCCAATGACCTCATAAGATGAGTGACACACAGGGACTCTCATCGTGCTTGCCCTATGTAGGACAGCAGGAAAGAGAAGTGGGAAACTAAAAGCTGTCAGGTCAATAAAAAATGGTGTCCAGGTTAATCAACCACATAAGCATGGGTTTATTTCTGGGCTCTCTGTTCCATTGATCTGTGTGTCTGTTTTTTTGCCAGTACCATAGTGTTTTAAATACTAGAGTTTTATAATATATCTTGAAATCTGGAATTGTCACATCTCCATCTTTGTGCTTCTTCCTCTTTTATTTTTAATTTTTTAATGTTTTATTTTATTTCTGAGAGAGACAGCATTATCAGGGGAGGGGAGGGAGAGAGGGAGACACAGAATCTGAAAAAGGCTCCAGGCTCTGAGCTGGCTGTCAGCACAGAGCACGACACGGGGCTTGAACCCACGAACCATGAGATCATGACCTGAGCCAAAGTCAGACACTTAACCTACTGAGTCACCCAGGTGCCCCCATGCTTCTTTATCAAGATTACTTTGGCTATTTGGGGTCTTCTGTGGTTTCATGCAAATTTTAGTATAATTTGTCTGAGTTCTATGAAAGATGCTGTTGGTATTTTGACAGGGATTGCATTGGATCAGTAGGTTGCTCTGTGGAGAGCATAGCATAAAATATAAACTTGTCCAATCACTATGCTGCACCACAGAAATACAACATCTTGTGTCAACTATACACCAGTTAAGAAAGATAGAGTCCAGTTTTTTATTACAAGAATAAACAGGGATGTCATGAAATATTTTAGAGTCTTATTTTAGCCCATCTCTTAGTCAAGTGAGGAAGAGACTGGCTAAGCAAAACAAGGCTCTGAATTACTGAGAGAGATACGTGTATGGCTCTATCTGATGAGAACATTCTCTGTAAGGCTAAGAAGACCTTTGACAAGATCAGAGCATTGTCTCAGGTAGAGACTTCTGTGGTAGTTCTGGGAATAATGGGACCAAGAGCTGGGTTGTACTGAATGAAGAAGTGTTTGTGAAGAATTTGAGAATGATTTAGAAAAGGTCCACTTAATCAATGATTGGAGTGATGAGAACAGGAAAAGTGTAGATCACAAGTGAAGGTTTCTTTTTCTCAGAGAAACATCTGAGGAAGTTAGAATTATAATATGTATTCTCTCTACTGGCTTACTAGGTTTAGCATCCCATTGGAATTTTGGGTTAAGAATGTAATAATAATCACCTTTAGTAGAACAGTATATTTAAAATCACTTAAGAAAAATTATGCTTTCCTGAAAAACAATGTTAACTACAAATATTTATGGTGTATACCCTGTATCATGAATTGTGTTCAATACTCTGGTATGTATAAGGATTGATATTTTCAAAACCATGATTATTTAACATGTAAAACATTTTTTTCTGGAAAAATGGGCTTGCAGTGGAAAATATTGCATAATATAAAACCTGACACTTTCCTATATGTTCTATTCAGTCATTTTTTTCTATAGGATAAGGTACAAAATATTATGCTTTTTATCCCCCAAAATACTTGTTGCTGGTTTATTTAATGGATTTAATGAAATATGTTTCATAATTTTTACATGTTCTTTATAGAAGAGTTCAGATTTACTTTCTACGCATCGCAGTGTGGGGATTCTTTTTATTCATGATAAAACTGAATAAAAGAAATGTTAATTGAAACATAGGTTCCCATTTTTAGACCATTCCAACAAATGGCCTCTGAGAGGTGCTGCCTGGTATGTGCTTAACAGGAAGAGATTTTCTAGGCACTGTTTTAAGATAGTTTTTTGTTTTTTTCCAAAATTAAGAAACAATAATAGATGGCCTCCCCTGCTTCACAAAACAGAAAATGAATCACGCAGCAGTGACTTTGTTTGGGAAGTCTTCATACCGAAAACTCAAGGCATACAACAAGAGCTTACCTACAACCTGATTACAAAATGAGCCAAAGACCTTAAAAGCACCAAGAAGATATACAAATGGCACATAAGCATATAAAAAGATGCTCTGTATCATACGTCATCAGGGAAATGTATATTAGAACAACCGTGAGATACCACCATACACCTATCACAATGGCCAAAATCCAAAACACTGACAACATCAAATGCTGACGATAATGTGAAGTGACAAGAACTCTCATTCATTGCCAGTGGGAATGCAAAATGGTACTGCCACTTTGGAAGACAGCTTGCTGTTTTTTCAGGTTTTTTAAAAAACAAAATCCTCTTATCATACAGTCTAGCCGAAAACTCAGGTCCACACCAAAACCTGCTCATAAATGTTGATAGCAGCTTTATTTTTAGTTACCAAAACTTGGAAGCAACCAAAATGTCCTTCAGTCCATGAACGGATAAATTAACTGTGGTACTTCCAGGCTATGGACTGTTACTCAGCCCTGAAAAGAAATGAACTATCAAGTTATGAAAAACAAATGAAAGGACTTAAATGCATATTACTTAGTGAAAGAAGCCAATTGAAAAAGGCTACATACTGTGATCCCAACTATATGACATTCTGGAAAAGCTACAAAACTATGGAGAAGGTGAAAAGATGAGGGTTTGCCAGCGTTTGTGGGGAAGACAGGGGTGACTAGGCAGAGCACGGCAGTGGGACTACTTTGTATGACACTGTCATAGTAGACACACGTCATTATGCATTTTTCCAGTGCCACAAAGTGTACAACATCACAAGTGAACCACAGTGTAAACCAGGGCCCCTGGTGATTATGATGTGTCATTGTAGTTTCATCGGTTGGTGCCTTTGGTGCAGAGGATGTTGATAATATGGAGGCTATGCACGTGTGAGGGCCTGAAGCGTATGGGTATTTTTGTACATTTTGCCCAATTTTACTGTGATCCACAACACACTGTTTTTTGTTTTTGTTTTTGTTTCCCTAAAAAAGACAATGAGTTTACCTTAGGTCATTGTACATAGTAAACACTTAACAGTAAGCTTATATTCGTATTATCACTATTTTTACGATCATTAATGTGGTCTTCTGTTGACTATAAGATATGCAGTGAATTTAAATTACCTAATGTGCATTTAGCTCTGATGTTAAAGACGGGATAAGAAATAGGAAGAACTTCTGTACCCTGTGCCCTGTGAATCCATACGTGGTAGTTCATTAACTTATTTGGACAAGACCCTGTGCTAATATTATAATCCTCATTTGGGCAAGTTAGCTATGCTTTTTCTCTGGTCACAGATAATATCCTGAATCTCAGCCTTCTTTTAATTTAGGCTATTGGTAACCAGGATAAATGGAACAAGAGTGATAGGTCAACATTAAATTATACAAGAAAAACAGCTTAAAATATATTTCCGGCAGTTATTCAGCACTGTCACCTCTGAAATCCCTGTTATTTTAAGTGATTGTTACATAAAGCAATTGAATTCACCCTCCAAGATACTATTGCTTTATTAGATCAGTATATTCATTGTGTATATGAAAGATACATATTTCCTTATATTCTAAGCACAGTGGGTTGTGATGGACATGATCTAAAAATCGTAATTTTCAAAGGCCATGTAGCACTGCCTATAATATTAACTAAACAAAGGAAAAGTTTTACCCTTTTGTTTACCTTTCAGTTGATGAATAATTTAAATTGACTTTCTCTTTGTCCAGGCAATACCAGATTGTTAGAATCTGAAATCCTTCATGTGATTTATCATTTGTTGAAGTACACAGTGCTTTTTTTTTTAAACACAAATCAAAACTTTAGAGAATTGGCAAATTATACTACACATACACATACACAACTTCTGTCAATTCTGTCACAGTCAAAACATAGCCAGCTGCTTCTGAAATGATATCAAGTGGCAATTAAAATAGCACCAATAATGTTACAGTCTGGTTAGGTACAGAAAATATTTTATCTGGAAAAAGCAAGAAGTATATTTAGATGGCTGGGATTTATGTTCCACATTAGAAGAACAGATGCCTTGAAAGATTAATCTTCGGCGCCATAATGTCTATTTGTACAGAATGTTGGACACGACGGGGCTTGTGTGGGCCAGATGCCTTCCTTGTCCAACTTGAGTCCTCTTAGGAGTGGCCTCCAAATACATTCTGCAGACCATTAGTTCAGTAGAAAACTAATAGATATTCTGTCAAAAGTGGGTGCTCTGGTCAAATGAGATTTGGAAATACCGCGTTAGAGCTGCACATTTTTATCTCCAGTGAACTGTCGCACTCTTTATATACTTACATCCATTATGTATCTTCTAGAGAAAATGCATCAGTTCTCCCAAATTCTTCTACTATAGAACCTGTGCCAGTATAACCATTAACCATTAGGTTAGCTAAGATCCATGTTTGGGAGCAAATTTCCACCAGCAAATTGGGGAAGAAAAAAATGATATCAATATTTAATATCCGTCTGATGCATCCAGGAAGTTAACAACAGGGAAAATCAGAATTGTTTGACTTGTATTTATTCCACAGTCTAATGTGCGTATTTTGGTATTCACGGTAGGTATAAACTTGAGTTTTTCAGTGCTTAAGGCCTTAGTGGAATCGATTCAGAACAACTCTTTTCTTTCTTTCTTTTTTTTTTTTTTTAAGAGTGTCTTCTTGGGTAATGTTGCTCGGAACACACTTAGAGAATTGCTCTTCTAAATCCCATTTGCCATATTTGTCATTTTTTTCATCTAAGGATCCTGTAATATTTTGCCTTCTTCGAACCTTCTGGCACTACCAGTCCACTTGGGTTAACTCTGGGTCTGATGTGGTTGCCTCTGCGTTCTGTGTTTAGAGAAGGGCCCAGCTATCTCCCCAGGCTACACCAGGGCCAAAGAGCGATTTAGGAAACACATGATACTGCAGAGGCCTTCTGCTTTGGCCACTGGAGGCACTGGAGTCAAGTAACCTGCATTAACCCAAATCTCCTTTCATTGAGCTGACAAAGATTCTCCCTGGCACTAGAAGTGACATCTGGCATTAGGACCAAAGTAAGACAAAATGGCAAAGCCAATGGTTTATTTTTTTTAGCAGCCTCTTTCAGCGTTGTTGTTGTTGTTGTTGTTGTTTCTCTTCCCTCATCTCCCAATCTTCCGTGCTCTCTGGAACCCCTAGGCAACCTACTCTCTTGCTCAGAGCCTTCCTCTGCGACACACCACTTCTCACTGCTTTGAACCTATCTCCCTGATGGACCACTGTTTTATGTGCTCTCTCTTCAAATATTTAACAAAATGGCAGGGAGTGAGGTTTTTCAGTGGCTTTAACACATGAAAAGAAAAAGAACTGGAGCCATGATGACATTATAGAAGGGAGAATCATAAGTGACTTAACTAAACAGAGAAAGTTTAAACCAAATTGCCCTCAGAGAGACACGATAAAGACAATTAGGGCAGTTTGCCCCGTAGAACCCACAAAAAGCTCAAAACCTAGACGTAGCCATATCCACCAAGAACTACATGGAGCTAAAACCAGGGGCATTGGTGAAAACCAGAATTCTGTAGACCTTCAGAGTTCATTACTATCCCTACCCCAGAAACCTAGAAGTTGGCATGCATCGTCCCTCCCCACAAGGCAAAAGGATTATTCTCTAGAGAAACTTTAAAGAGCCTCAGAGAGAAAATTCCTCCAGATATCCATAAATTAAATGGGGGTAATGAAAAGTTTGACTTATTTTATACATTGACTGTAACGAAGTCAGCTAGACCAGTGCTTCCCAAACTTAAATATGCATGCACATCCCTCACATCTTACTACACTGTGGATTCTAATTCGTTCATTCTGGGGTGTGGGCAGAGATTTTGCATTTCTAATACTTCTGCATTTCTGCCAGTCAGTGAGCCATACTTCCAGTGACAAGGCACTAGATAACTAACTGCATGCGTGTTCACAGTAACCAGTGTTTGCTGCATCAGTTTCAAGCTGGGTGGACAGAGTAGTTACCAGCTATTTGAAGGAAACTTCCTATAGAAAAACCAGAGCCTCAAGATAGATATTAGGATGAAGAAGAAGACAAAGGAACCTAAAGGATCTGGAGAGATTGTTATGTAGAGAAGAAAATACTTTCCAAAAGAGTGAAAAATAGAACCCCCCTCTACATATTGTCCTGGAAATATGAAGTTTATGAAACTAGAACAAGAGTCTAGGGAGAAGTGGAATTCAGCAAGGAAGAAAGGAATTCTAGAAATTTAAAATATATGAGACAAATATCATTGGAAGGGTTGTAAAATAAAACCAAACAAATCTCCTGGAAAATAGAGTGTATACACATATGCACACGCATGCACTCATACAGATGCACACACATGCACACCTACCAAAAGATTGAAAATAAGAAAGAATAGTTGAGAAATTAAGACTCCATCTGAGAGAGCTAACACCTGAAAAATGGTAGTTTTAGCAAAAGAAAAATGGAAAGAAGGACATTGTCAAAGAGAATTCTGTAAGGAAAATAATTGGAACTGAAGGGATGAGTCTCCGGGCAGGAAGGGCTCACTGAAGAAGACCCACTTCAAGACACAGCCATAGGATTCACAGCAGGGATGCAAATTCAACCTCAGAATGTAAAAGATAGTGTAATGTCATAAAAATCCAGATGAAAGTCTTATTTCCATCCTAGAACTCTATATCCAGATCAAGTAGTAATCACTTCTTATGACAGTATAAAGACATATTTAGATACAATGACTAAATAACGTATCTGCTATCTATGCATTTGTAGGAAGTTTCCAGAGGATATGCTACTGTCAAATGAGGTATGAACACAAGAAAATTAAAAAGACATGGGATCCAGGACAAAGGTATCTCATTAAGGGATACTGACAAAGCGAATTCTCTGAGATAATGAGAAATAAGAGTCCCAAGTGGACACCTGGGTGGCAAGTCTACCAAGCAACAGGTTGAATTAGATCCAAAGAATCAAGGACTCCAGGTCAAGGATCCCTAAGGGAGGAAAATATAAGTAATGTACTCAAATATGTAAAAACTAGTAATAGGTGTGGTGAATACTTCATACTTCTGAGAAAAGTATAAAAAGCATGTTTTGGAAAAATAGTGAAGTAGGTTCATGAAGTGTAACAAATGTACCACTCTGGTGGGGGATATTGATAATGGAAAAGGCTGTGCATGAGTAGGGGAAAGTGGCACGTGGGAAATTCTTGTATCTTCCCTTCATTTTGCTTTCAACCTTAAACTACATAAAAATAGTCTTCACTTTTAAAAAAACTGAATGAAAAATTCGGCAGTTATTCTAGGAAAAAATGATGAGAGATACGGGATTGGAGAAATAATTTGTAGTGAATATTTGTGGTTGTTTCATCAGTGAGCGGCACCCGCAAAGTCAGTCATAATGTTGTCATTGACTAGTAGTTTTGCTAAACTAAATCTGTAACGAGGTAGGAGGAGGGTGGAGAGACCATATGGGTGAGTGGAGTATTTTCAGGTTAAAGCATCACCCTCTATGCCCAGAAGTAAACAGATCATTCATAAGATTAATGAATCAAGAAATAACAGTATAAGCCTATTAATTAGAAATACAGAAATAGGGGTGCCTGGGTGGCTCAGTTGGTTAAGCGGCCGACTTCAGCTCAGGTCATGATCTCACAGTTCGTGGGTTCGAGCCCGGTATCGGGCTCTGTACTGACAGCTCAGAGCCTGGAGCCTGGAGCCTGCTTCAGATTCTGTGTCTCCCTCTCTCTCTCTGACCCTCCCCCGCTCACACTCTGTGTCTCTCTCTCTCAAAACTAAATAAACATTTAAAAAATTAAGAAAAAAAGAATATTGGGGCGCTTGGGTGGCTCAGTCGGTTAAGCAGCTGGCTTCAGCCCAGGTTCGTGGGTTTGAGCCCCGCATCGGGCTCTGTGCTGACAGCTAGCTCAGAGCCTGGAGCCTGTTTCAGATTCTGTATCTCCCTCTCTCTGACCCTCCCCTGCTCTGCTCATGCTCTCTCTCGCGCACGTGCTCTCTCTCTCTCTCTCTCTCAGAAATAAATAAAACATTAAAGAATTAATTTAAAAAGAATGTTTATAGAAATACAGAAATAATATGGAAACCAACTTGACAATAAACTATTAAATAAATACGTAAGTACATAAATAAATATTTTTAAAAAAATAAATGCTACAAACAATAGCCAGAAAAGTTGTTGGTAGCTACCTCCAGGAAGCAGAACTAAGAGCTGAGGAGTTAGAAGGAAACTTTATTTTTCAAAACAAGACTTGTTGAGGTATTTTTAAAAATTATACAGTCATTACTATGATAATAATGTAGTTAATTTAAAAATAAGCAAATAAATCAATAAGGACCCCATACTTTTTTATTTTTATTTTTTTAATTTTAGAGAGAGCATAAGCAGGGGATAGGGTCAGAAGGAGGAAGAGAGAGAGAATCTCAAGAAGGCTCCATGCTCAGCATGAAGCCCTATGTGGAGCCTTATCCAGCAAACCTGGGATCATAACTTGAGCTGAAATCAAGAGTCAGATGTTCAATTGACTGAGCCACTCAAGTTTTCCAAGGACCCCTGTATTTCTTCTCTGATGAAAGTGGAGACTTCAATGGGGCTGGTTTAAAGGAAGCCACCATTTCTTCGACACACTTGCCAGAAGTTATCTGGGAGGTAGGTTGATAAATGCTGACAGACTTGCCCTCCAAGGAGAATATGGCCCTCTGATTGGTGGCTACAGGGAGAGGAGATCTGTTCTTGTAGTGCCCAAATGCAGTAAAGTTCCACTTTTTCTCCCTGACTTGGGAGGGAGGGCAGAAGGAGTAGGTCTTAGTTCCAATAGTAGCTCATTGTTCTTACAAGCTTTGGTATATTTTCTTTAAGAAATATTTCTTTTCTTTCTTATTTATTTATTTATTTATTTATTTATTTATTTTTAATATAATTTATTGTCAAGTTAGCTAACATACAATGTGTACAATGTGCTCTTGGTTTTGGGGGTAGATTCCCATGATTCATCACATACAACATCCAGTGCTCATCCCAACAAGTGCCCTCCTCCATGCCTGTCACCCGCTTTCCCCTTTCCCCCACCCCTCCATCAACCCTCAGTTTGTTCTCTGTATTTAAGAGTCTCTTATGGTTTGCCTCCCTCTCTGTTTGAAACTATTTTCCCCCCCTTCCCCCATGATCTTCAGTTAAGTTTCTCAAGTTCCACATATGAGTGAAATCATATGATATCTGTCTCTGATGGACTTATTTCACTTAGGATAATACCCTCCAGTTCCATCCACACTGTTGCAAGTGGCAGGATTTCATTCTCTCTCTAATTGCCAGGTAGTATTCCTTTGTACATATAAACCACATCTTCTTAATCCATACATCAGTTGTTGGACTTTTGGGATCTTTCCATAATTTGGCTATTGTTGAAAGTGTGGCTATAAACATCGGGGTACATGTGCTACTACGAATCAGCACTCCTGTATCCTTTGGATAAATTCCTAGTAGTGCTATTGCTGGGTGAGAGGGGAGTTCTGTTTTTAATTTTTTGAGGAACCTCCACAGTGTTTTCCAGACCACTGCACCAGTTTGCATTCCCACCAACAGTGCAAGAAGGTTCCTGTTTCTCTACATCCTTGCCAGCACTTACTGTTTCCTGAGTTGTTGTTAATTTTAGCCACTCTGACCGGTATGAGGTGGTATCTCAGTGTGGTTTTGATTTGTATTTCCCTGATGATGAGTGATGTTGACTGTCTTTTCGTATGTTTGTTGGCCATCTGGATGTTTTCTTTGGAAGAGTGTCTATTCATGTCTATTGCTCATTTGTTCACTGGATTATTTGTTTTTTTGGGTGTTGAGTTTGGTAAGTTCTTTTTAGATTTTGGAAACTACCCTTTATCCAATACGTCATTTGCAAATATCAACAAATCTAAAAGGAAACCTTTCTTTTTCCATATGCTTCTAGAAGCATTTCTTGACTTCCAAGGTTGGTTTTCAAAAATAATTTACATGAATTTTACTGGGGAGCAGGTCTGTAGAACTCCTCAGGCTGTTCTATTAGAAGTGGTTCTCTAACCAGCTTGTGATTTTATACCACAACTTAAGTTCTCTTAGATTCAATTTTCTTTTCCTTAAAAATGAGAACAGTACAGTCTAATTGAAAAGGTTTCTGTTAGTGTTAAAAATAAACTAAAATGTTTTAGTTAGTGTAAATAAAGTCTGCATATAAAGCACTTATTTAACATAATATTTATTTTATGGAATGCATTTTTGCAAGTAATTGTTATCATCTCTAATCAGTATGATTGCATGTTCTGCATTCATTCATTCACTCAAATATTCCTTGAGTATAGCTATGTCAAAATTCCATGAATTTTGAGCAAATCAAAGGAGATAACTTCATAGAGCTCATTGTCTAAGTGAGGAGATAGACAAGTAAACAAATTAATATATAAAATGTCATGAAGTACTAAGTTTTATAAAGAACAATGAAATAGGTTAAGTAACCAGAAAGTCTTGGTGCTACCAGATGTAGGCAATTCCAAGTATTTTTTTTCTCCATCAAAATGTCAAGCTAATGTAAAATTTCCAAATTTTGGTATTTGAATGCATATTTTTGTCTTTTGACAAAAGTCTTTTTGTCAGTTCCTGATTCTCAGTCTTGGACTTAGAGAATATGAAAATACACACACACACACACATGCACTGCTTAATATAATAATTGTTAGACATTACTTCTACTCTTACAAATTCACACCTGCCTAAGAGTGGTGGAGACAGGGTACAGGCTCTTTTGGTCACTGCTAATTCTGTTCCTGGATGACATAAAGACATCCTATATATATGAACAGAAATTTAGAGAGTGAGTGTGAGGGAGAGACATTACACTAAAGATCCTATAAATCCTATAAAATACTACTGGACTTAAAAGTATTGTAGATGTTAGAATTTATTATTATAGTAAAAACTTTTTAAAAGAGAAGGAAATATGAAATGTAATACAAGTTACTACTTAAGAGAACTAACTACTAAATTGATTTCTCTGCATTAATACAATCTCAAAAGAGACAATATCCCTTGGACCATTCATTCTAAACCACAAACACAGAGATTCTCTCAGTATTCAACATTATCAAAGGGATGCAGTTATTATTAAGACATATGTCCTACCTTCAGGGAATTTGCATTGTAGTTGAACAAATACAAAAATACAGAAATAACTATGTAAAGTTCATTTCCCCAGCCCAACAGCACAAGAATGGTTTTAAGACAGAGTAAGGACTATAGTCTTTACTGCTCTAATGCCTGAACTGTTACACAGTCTTCCTTCTGCCTCATAAGAAGATGGGTAATTTAAGGGTCAAGAAAGATTTGCTGAATGACTCCTATAGTCTTGTCTTACTCCTGATTGCCCCGACACCTCTCAGAGAATGCGGTGTTGCTGGAATAGTCTGTGATCCACTGTTCCAGCCACTAATTCCACTGTGCATCAGTGGGCAATGGGGAAGGGATGTCACTCCATGCAGTCTTCCCTTGCCTTAGGCAGGAAGTTGTGTGCTGAGAACTTGTGCAGAGAAAGTCAGTAAGTTTTTGTGTCATGGGAAGAAACTAGGGAGTTACACTGCAAGGCTGCTGTTCCCTCTGAGACAGCCGCTGTGTTATGCAAAGCTGTTACCATCATTCACAGCTGGCTACCGTCATGCGTTGACCTTTCGCTGCAACAGCCCCCTGACAGATGCTCTTTTCACTGCTTGAAATAGCTTATTTTCTTCTCTCTATACAGCTTCAGGAAGTTCTGGGCTGCGGGTTCCAAACTTACATCTAATTCTTGAGAAATTATAAACCTTGTTGCCCCTTCCATTGCTGGCCGTGAATGACCTAAAATACCCATGCTCTCTCCCTTTTCTAGAATTTTCTTAGAGGTATATCCATTAAACACCCAAATTACTCTTTTGGAGCCTCACTTCTCTCTTGGTCAACTTTCAATTCTAATCAACCAATGCCTTTCCTCAGTGCTAACAGTAGACGTAATCTGAGAGGTTAGGAAAGGACAGAATTGATCTGAAATACATTTGGAAGGCACAAAGGGCAGAATTTAGTGATCAATTGGATGTGGGTAAAGAAAGATTGGAAGGAGTTAAGAGCAGCTTTCTGGATGCTGGTATAGACCAGTGGTAGAAGACAAATGATAGGACATCAAGAAGATGGGGAGCTAGAGGGTCAACAGGCTTCTATCATCTCAAAGATTATGTTTTGAAACTCATGGCATCTGTCCAGCTTCAAAAGGGAGGGTACAACTAGAGAGAAATTTGAACAGGACATGGCCAGAAAGGAAGAAAATATAGGCAGTGAAGAAAGATGACACTGGCTTGGATCAGTCCAATGAGTTCATGCCACCTTAGACCCATACCAGAGCTTTCCCGCAAGTGATAATAATCAAGAGTCCAGGCTGGGAGAGTCATCTTGTGTTGATATGGAACTCTTACTTGGTAATAGGTCCATGGCTGCCTCTGCTCTTGAAAGGCTGAAGTAGTAGGTAGAACAGAAATGAGAAAGCGGGACCTATAGAAGTTAGAGAGATGTGATCTGAGAGTGAGATCATGAAGTTTAACATTTCAGAGATGGGGCTGCTCTGGATTGTGTACAGACTGTTCTGGAAGAAAAGGACATTGGAAATATAAGACACTAAGGAATTGTGAGTCTAATGTATTGACTGGGTAGGGCATTCTCACTGGGGTTCGTATTAAACAAAAAGAAATAGCCAAGAGCTATAATAAAGCAGGTGATTCAAACTCCCAATGATAAGTAGGGTAAGGGCAGTGCAGTAAATTATGGTGAGGACACAAAGAATGTGAATTCATCCCCAGCCCTGTCTGGTAGAACTGTCTGCAATGATATCTGTACTAATCAAATAATCGCCAGCAGCCACATGTGATATTGAGCACTTGAGTAAGACTAGTTTAACTAAAGAACTGAATTTTTAGTGCTGTTTAATTTAGTTTTAATTAAGCTTAATTTACATAACCACATTAGGCTAATGACTATCATCGGACATTGTAGTTACACAGATTTGGAAGAACAATAAACTGAAACTGTAAGGGCAAGGTAGTATATTGCTGATCTTACCACCAAACTGAAGCACAGAATACAAGTGAAACCACAGTGTCCTCTGCTTGTCTTTCCAGGCATCTTACTATCTCCTCTACTCCTTTAGGGGTACAGCGGTATAGATACCAAAAAAGTAAGTCTTTGTGGGGAGCAGAGAGTAATATGTTGTGGATAATTATAGCTCTAGTTAACTAGGTACTGTTGATAAATATGTGTTGTTATAGCCTTTATATATGCTAATCTTTTCTGCCAGGGTATCTTTTAAGCTTCTGTATATACAGCAGCAATTCGCAAAGTTTGGTCCATGAATGTGGGGTGTGGGGGAGTCCTAGGATCCTTTTAAGGAGGTCTAGGAGATCAAGACCATTTCCAAAAAATACTGTGACACCATTTGCCTTTCTTCGCTGTGCTAACATTTGCAATAATATTACAAAAGATACAAGTATACAAAAGTATACAAGTATACAAGTATACAAAAAAAAAAGATACAAAAGTATACAAGTAATTACTGTATTTTTCACTGTTAGGCACTTAAAGGTGAGAAAGAGAGAGAGAATTTTACTTAGAACTTTCTTTAATAAAGCAGTAAGATTATTATTTTTATTAAATCATGACTCCTTGGGGTATCTGGGTGGCTTAGTCAGTTAAGCATCTGACTTCAACTTGAGTCATGATCTCACAGTGCATGGACTCTAACTGTGAGCCCCATGTCAGGCTCTCTGCTGCCAGCTCAGAGCCTGGAGCCTGCTTTGGATTCTCTCTCCCCCACCTGTCTCTCTTTTTCTCAAAAGTAAGTAAACATTAATAAACAAACAAATAAATAAATCATGACTTCTCCTTATTCAACTTCTAAATAATCTCTGACCAGAAGAGAAGTACACATAAAGCATTTATTCTGGACACTTAAATACAATGATTATCCCCAAAACATGGTGCAGTTGTGAAGTTTTGAGGCCAACTGGCCACATTTTTTCAATGAAAATTCATTTTAAAGTCAAGTAACTGAAAATTAACATTATTCAGAATTGGGTGCTTAGCAGACATTCTCTGGAGAATGAGCAAACTGAGCTTCTCACTTCACGAAAAAGAATAGTATATATTACCAATGCTAAAATTTGAAATTTACATGACAGTTAGAATTCTGAAGTGTTTTTTTATTCCAAATTTTATTTAAATGCAAATTAGTTAACATATAGCGTTGTATTGGTTTCAAGAGTAGAGTTTTGTGATTCCTTACTTACAAATAACACCCGGGGCTCATCCCAACAAATGCCCTCCTTAATGCTCATCCCCTATTTAACCCACCCCTCACTCACCTTCCCTCCAGCAATCCTCAGTTTGTTCTCCGTGGTTAAGAGTCTCTTATGGTTTGCCTCCCTTTCTGTTTTTACGTCATTTTGTTTTTCCTTCATTTTGTTTTTCCTTCCCTTCCCCTATGTTCATGTTTTGTTTCTTAAATTCTACACATGAGTGAAATGATAGGATATTTGTCTTTCTCTGAATGTGGGAAATTCTGAGAAATTTTTATTTGCCACTGTAGGCTTGAGCATCTTTTAGTGCTTAAAAAAATTCTGATAAGACTGGGATTTTTTTATATTGTATAATGGAAGGTGTCAAAAATGGAAAATTCTGCATAAGTCTATGACTGAATCTTTTTCAAATGGCCAGTGTACCATGATTCATGTAAAATATCAAAGTGCAAGACAAGCCAGTGGCTTTTAATGAAACAGAGTAAGAATAATTCATTGATAGGGTTTCAGATTGCACATTACCACTAACCTGTAAGAGTTTACCACTTGTTGAATATTACTGTAATATTCAAGAATGATATCTTCATTAAGTGATAGGGCTATGAAAATTTTCTTTTCTTGGGGCACCTGAGTAGCTCAGTCAGTTGAACGTCTGACTTCAGATCAGGTCATGATCTCACAGTTTGTGGGTTCGAGACCCATATCAGGCTTTGTGATGACAGCTCAGAGCCTGGAGCCTGCTTCAAATTCTGTGTCTCTTGCTCTCTCTACCCCTCCCCCGTTCATACTCTCCCCTCTCAAAAATGAATAAACATTAAAAAAATTAAAAATAAAATAAGATTATCTTCTCATGTTTAATATATACATTTGTGAGGCAGGATTTTCTTCACATACTTCAGTCAGAACAACATTCTGCAGCAGACTTAATGCAAAACAGTTACAAGAAGCCAACAAAATTCTATTAAGTCAGAGATGAGATTTGTGAAATTGTAAAACAATGATATTTTCTTAATGTGGCTATTTTCTGTAAAAGTATATTTTTATGTGAACATCTAATGGGATTTTATTATTTAGAACTTAATTTAAAATATTTGATACATTTCTTTTTCAAATAATACTATGAAAATACTCAGAGATAAAACTCATATAAACAAAAGCTCCTCAGGGTCTTCACCTACTTTTAAGAACATAAAGGGTTCTGACATTAAAAAAAAAAAAAGCTCGCGAAATGCTGATCTTGAAAAATCTCATTTATTTTTATAGAACCTGGCTCAAACCTGAGTCTTAAGAAACGTCTTCTCTAACTCCCTGGCCCCCTCTCCCTATTTTGTGTTTGTATAGCATTTCATGTGTGTATTTTGTGTATGAGAGAAACAAACTCATACACAGGTAGAATCAGGTAAAACTTTTTGTATAAAGTGCAGACAAGGGTATATGTACAGGCAGACAGAAGAGCCAGTGGATAGGGAAAATAAAAATGAAAAGAAATATGTAGGATAACGAAGCAAGAGCATTTGCTTGATATTTTTTAAAATACTGTTTGTGAATAAGAGCCAAGGTAAAAGAATTAATCTTAGAGGGCAGCAGCTATATTTTTTCTATCTATACTGAGAGAGGTTAGAAGTGTTAAAAATTTAGTATTGGTGAAATGACAACTAAGAACAATGACAGAGATCATGTTGAATGGCCTCATCCTTTAAAAAAAAAAAAAAAAAAAAAGGAAACTCCCCCATCTACTCAAAGAAAAATAGAAAGGGAACTTAGAATCATAGCCACATGACCATCCTAGCTTGGAAACCAACAGAGATGAAATAAAAGATTTTACAGCGTGTTGGAGGGAGTGTGGACAAGGTTAGTGAGCTC
The DNA here is from genome assembly GCF_003009895.1 of Hyaena hyaena. NCBI lineage: Eukaryota > Metazoa > Chordata > Mammalia > Carnivora > Hyaenidae > Hyaena > Hyaena hyaena. Next base: position 568,042 of record NW_024080882.1, on the reverse strand, counting down.
AAATGTTTGTTAATACCTCCCCGACCTTTCCCTAACTTTCTCTTACTGAGCAGGACAGAGAAAGTTACTGAATGTCAAAGTTAAGTTCAGAACCAACATAGATAAAGCCAGGCGAAGGGAGCTAGTGAGTGCCTGGGAAACCATGGACCTCTGTCTACTATGAAGGAGGTTTTTTTTTTTTTTTTTTAATGTTTTATTTGTTTCTGAGAGAGAGAGAGAGAGAGAGAGAGAGAGAGAGAGAGAGAGAGAGAGTGTGAGCAGGGGAGGGTCAGAGAGAGAGGGAGATACAGAATCCGAAGCAGGCTCCAGGCTCTGAGCTAGCTGTCAGCACAGAGCCCTATGGGGCTTGAACCCACGAACTGTGAGATCATGACCTGAGCTGTAGTCGGACACTTAACCGACTGAGCCATACAGGCACCTCTATGAAGGAATTTGAAAGAGGGGCTGGTCTGTTGGCTTTATTTGGCACATTTGGCTGTCCTGTTTTGTTTTGTTGCATTTTCCATTTGGCTGTACAATATGCATAAGGCAAATTATATAAATAACTTACTCTGGCAAATAATTGGTGTGTCTTATAATTTTTGATGTCTAGCTAATGTCTAATTTAATTCAGAATAATGAGCAACTTTACTAATTATAATTAATTATTATTCTTTTATGGGGATAAGGGGTCCTTAGGGTAAAACAAACTCTATGCTTTAGCTCTAAGAAAACAGTATTTCAGGGGCACCTGGGTGGCTCAGTTGGTTGAACATCTGGCTTTGGTTCAGGTCATGGTCTCGTGGTTCGTGGGTTCGAGCACCACATCAGGCTCTGTGATGACAGCTCAGAGCCTGGAACCTGTTTTGGATTCTGTGTCTCCCTCTCTCTCTGACCCTCCTGCTCATGCTGTCTCTCTCTCTCAAAAATAAATAAAAATCATTAAAAAAAAAAACAAAGAAAAATGGTATTTCAGGCTGGCACATTGTGGAATCTCTTTTGACAAAGTCACCCTTTTGTGGCATTGGTGAGTGTACAACAGTTAATGTAAATAATCTAAAGTCTTATTATAACAATTATAAACTGCATCTCATAAATTAGGCACCATATTGTCTTTGCTTCTTTTGCATATTAACCAGGGTTGTATTTCCATCTTGTTACTCAGAAAGGAGTTAACATATGTTTCTGTATGTCCACCAAAAGAGACTTTTGATTCCTCTTCTAACTAGCTGTTACAGCCTCCAGTGAGCACTCCTTGATACCCAAGCCTTGCTAGATCCCTTTCTCCTGAGCTCCCATAACACACTACGTCAACCTCCTTCTTGTATCTTATGTCATTATAAGCAGACATTCACTTTTCTGCATCTCTCAGACCAAAAAAAAAAACACCATTCCTAAAGGCCAAGATACGTATTTTATTTATTATTTCACCATCAGGGCTAGACACAGTACCTGGGAAATACTAAATAATTTGTAAATATTTTTCATCAAACTAAACACGCAAAAATATAAGGACGTCGTAAAACAAGCCGCAATAGCTTTCACCTAAGGTGGCCTTTCCAAGCTAAATAAAGGATCAGGTGACACACAGGGACAGGTTTCAAAACTTCTATTTGCAGATGCAAACCCTGTAGCTCTTTAGTGAGGTTGCAGGAGGTTTTGAATGGAGTATCACAGAGACAACTAGTATATCAATGTACCTTTATTATTGAAACATTTGAGGTCACGTGTTAGCTAACACACAGTCATAATTTTTGCAGAAATATTTGAAATATTGTGAGTCACCTTCATCCTAATTGGGTACACTCTACTAGCTAAGGAATCTATAAAACCATAGTGGATTGTCATGCACCTCTTTGGGTATATATTTAATTAGAAAATATATTCAGCGAATTCTGTCTTAGAAATTTTCAGATATTTATAGGTAATTTTATTTTTTTAAGTTTATTTATTTATTTTGAGAGAGAGAGCGGAGGAGGAGCAGAGAAAGAGGAAGTGAGAGAATCCCAAGCAGGCTATGTGCCATCAGCACAGAAATGGATGCAGGGCTCGATCCCACAAACCGTGAGATCATGACCTGAGCCGAAATCAAGAGTCAGTCGCTTAACTGACTGAGCCACCCAGGTGCCTCATAGGTAATTTTAAATGATGCTTTTGAATATGCATTACATGCACTTAGCACATTACTCACTGGCTATCGTAGAATATACATATTAGAGAAAGTCTCCTTCCCTTTCCTACTGCCCGGCCAATCTTTAAAAAATTTTAAAGATCATTTGTAAAATGGGAAATTAAGTTAAGTAGAATATATTTTTCAAATATATTCTCTCTTCTCACCTTTCCCTCATAGTGCATACACCTGGCCTGGGCTGTGTCACATTTTAGATCCTGTTTGAAAAGTCTCATACTTAGCAAGACCCTTCCCAACCCTTCATTTTGGCTTACTCTCCTTTATTGTTTGATCATATAATATCATTGAATTTATCTTTACAATATGTATCATACCCACAGAGGCACCGGGTGGCTCAGTTAGTTAAGTGTCTGACTCTTGATTTCAGCTCAGGTCATGATCTCCTGATTCATGAGTTTGAGCCCCACATTGGACTCCATGCTGACTGTGTGGAGCCTGCTTGGGATTCTCTCTCTCTGTCTCTCTCTGCCCCTCTCTTATTTTCTCACTCTCTCAAAATAAATAAATAAACTTAAGGAAAAAGTATGTATCATACCCACAGCTTAGCATACAATGGTTTATTTCTTTTTGAGAGAGAGAGAGAGAGACAGAACATGAGAAGAAGAGGGGCAAGTAGACAGGAGACACAGAATCTGAAGCAGGCTCTAAGGCTCTGAGCTGCCAGCGCAGAGCCTGACATGGGGCCCAACCCCAAGAACTATGAGATCATGACATGAGCTGAAGTCAGACACTTAAGCATCTGAACCACCCAGGTGCCCCAATATCTGTCTTTTTTACTGGACTATAATTTTCATAAAAGATAGAGGGAAATGTGCACCTTACTTCCAGTTCTGGTCTTAACCATTACACCTCTTGCACAAGTTCGATATGTAGTAAAGTCTTGGTGAACAAATGTGAAATGGGTAAGTGTGGGTTAATCTAGAAGACCAATGCAGAAAAATTAAACAGTACCATGTCTTTCAAAAAAAGAGAGTAAAATTTAATAAATTGTTGACATGGTGATAGAGTTGCCAGTGAATCACTGAGGGATCAAGAGGCAAACCAAAGATTAACAACAGCTACAAATATGACTGGTCTGAGAGCACATGGCACAGAGGGAAGAGGTAGTGACACCAGATCCAAAAGTTAGGCTAGGTAAGGGGATCTAGAACCATGGCCTGCAGTGGTTGGGGCCAAGAGGGAGGGGCTGTTCTGCATGACCTGCACCACTGCCAAAGGTATTGCCAAAATGTCTAACCATCCCATGAAAGAGGAAGAAAGACTCCTATTATTCTTACCTTCCTGTTTTCACCTCTGCATAAAAATTCCAAGAAGTCATTTGACAAGAGAAGCTATCTGGCAGAAAAAATGTTGTTCCCTGTTATATAGAACAGAGTTAGGGGGAAAAGCACAGAAGAAGGATTTAATGAGGTAACAAAATTACAGGTACAATTGACCCTGAAATACCAGGCCAACTGATTTCCAAAAGAGCCAGTCTGTGGCCAGTGGGACACAAAATACTTCGCTGTAGATGAATTCAGTATAGATGTCTTTTCTGGCATTCTTTATTTCAAGAGAATAAGGAACGAAATATTTCTCTTTGAAAATGAAAGTGTTACACAGGCATTACATCTCTGCGTACTCATTAGATGAAATGGTTTATGGGAAAACATATACTAAGTAATTAATAAAGTGGATTATATCCTCACACAAAAGAGAATCATGGTAAGAGTAATCATTTCTGACATGTAGAGTATGTAAGGCTGCTAGAAACACACAAAAAAATAGACTAGCAAAAGTATTTTAATACTTTTGTGGGAAACATTTATAGCTTCTAGGATGTAAAAATATGTGGGCATAAAAGATCCTGTGTTTTTCTGACATCAACTTTATGGTCCAAGTAATAGATTTTAGCCATCAGTGAAAACATTCAAGATCCTTTTTTCATTGTTTCATTATTAAAGAGCTGGAAAGAAAATGAGAAAAATAGTTTCTCAATTACATAAATTTGGAGTGTTTTTAATAAGTAGCCTCTGTCTCTTGAATAAAGAAAATATTATTGGGGTAAGAAAAATGGTTCCCAATGATTGGTGAAAAAAAATGTGTCTGTAATATTGGCAGAAGATATCTAGAGAAAGAAGCAGAAAAACACAGGTGATGACTTACTATTTCCTCCTGGTAGAGTCTCCTGTGGAAAAAAAAAAGTAATGCAAGAAAAGTAAATTATTTGAACTCACACTATACAGGTATTCAGTGGTGTATATTAAAATTTCTGGGCACCTGATGCAAGCTCACTAAGTAAATGATTGATGGGATATATGAAATATTGCAGGTGGAAGATTTATTAGAGTTCATAAAATGAAATGTTTTCATTGTACAGATGAAAAATTGAGACCAAGAAATGACAGAAACACATTCAAATTTATAGATTCATGACAGATAATAGTTTCTGCTTTTTTATTTTTGTTTTTGGTTCCACAAGTAGAAGGTAAGGGTATTGAATTTGCAGTTAGTCAGCCTTGGAATTAATTCAGAGCTGTGTAATCCCATGCAGTCAAGTTCTTTCTGCCTCAGTGTTCTCATCTGTACACAGGGATAAGCATTATAGAACTTAGGATGTTTATAAGGATGGAATGAGCTATTGCATATAGATCATTGAGGAGAGTGCATAGTAAGGACACTATAGACATTATTTTTCTCTTGTTCTGCCACACCCAGACTCTCTGTCAAGCACTCAAATCATATCTAAGGATTTGAGTTAAAAAGATGGTCTAAATCCCTATGGTGATCCTTTGGGGGGAAAGGGGTGCAGCAGTCATTCACATATTCCTGTGATATTTTGTTCAGAACCCATTCTAATATCTTCCCACTGTCATGCTCCTACCAATGTGGTTTTCTTGTCCAAACCCACAGCCTAGATTTGTTTCCTGCTTACTTGTATTATCTAAACTGATCAAAAGTTCAGCTACTCAGCAACAAACTGACCCCTGGAATCTTTAGTCTATTTGGACTAAGAACTTTGTAATTAGGCCTTACTTAAGAGATGTGGAAATATGGAGAGTCAATAGGGACAGCTCTCTGGCTACATGGTTTTTACACTGGAGCATAGATATGAGTGACAGTGGTCATCCTGTGTCACAACGATTAACACAAAATATGCAAGAAAAGGAGGTGTTCGCTGAGATGCTTTGTATACAATTGGTGCTCATAAATAATTGGTGCTCATAAATTTCTGTTATAATAAACTGAATTAAGAGATAGAGAGTTGAGGGGCGCCTGGGTGGCTTAGTCGGTTAAGCGTCCGACTTTCGCTTGGGTCATGATCTCACGGTTCGTGGGTTCGAGCCCCGCGTCGGGCTCTGTGCTGACTGCCAGCTCAGAGCCTGGAGCCTGTTTCACAGTCTGTGACTCCCTCTCTCTCTGACCCTCCCCTGCTCACGCTGTCTCTCTCTCTCTCCTAGAAATAATAAAACATTTTTTAAAAAAAAGAGAGAGTTGGAATATATTCCAGGTATGTTGTTTCCTTGAGGGCATAGCAAACATATCAAGGACTTTGGAAATGCTTAGCCTTCAATAAGAAATATATATATAATATCAGTAGCCAAAGTCAGGGAAAGGTGGGGTCCATAAGACCTGTACTTAGTTAGAGGCAGGTGAAATACGCTAACTCCCAGATTCCCCTGAGACCTCTAGGCCTGTGGACTTCATCTACTCTGCCTTATTAGAGAAAAAATGGTCACCCTTGTTCAAAGACATAGCTGTGGCAAGTGCCTTTCTGAACAGTCTTGACCTATTCAGGATTGTCCCTCAACTACCCTCCTTGCCACCCTACCAGTAATTTTGTCAAATCTGAGCATGACTTGGAAAGGGAAGAGCTCATCATGTGAGGAGAAGAGAAGAATTTTTTTTCTTTTTTTCTTTCTTTTCTTTTCTTTTCTTTTTTTTTTTTTTTTTTTTTTTACCAAAGGAACTATCACACCTGGCTAATGTGACATGCCTGATGCATGCCAAAAAGAATTAGAGAGTATTCCTGTGACTGGTTACTAAAGGTACTGAACCAGCAGGAACAAGAATATAATTGTGGATAAGAGAATGTTTTCAATTAGGGGCACTTGTTCCATGCCTCAGGAATAACACCTTGGCCCAGACCTTTGGAGATGATTTTAATATGCTTTTTGGATGACTCAGAACTTGCAAAAGGCAATGGCTCACATTAAGTGAGTTAGAGATGGAAGAACAGCTTTGGGAGAGTACGCAAGAATGGATCCACAGGCTCAGAGAAGAGCAAGTGCTAAAATGAATCTGGTATGTAAAATTGGAAAAGACCCCAGTTGAAAATGTCAAAGCAATAAGGGATGTGTTAGTGAACTCCAGCATTCCTCAGTACCTCAGAAATGGCTCTTCTCTGTAGCACAGTATTGACAGTGGGAAATTCCATCACTCACCAAGGATGAGAAATTCCAGAATAGTCTAGGTCGGGGAGCGGCACTTAACCATCAGAAGCCATATGGGTGCAATGACCAGAAAGGGCATCCAGGTCAAAATGGCAGCCTTGAGACATCTGACATCTGGCTCATCATTGGAGATGGCTCCTAAAACATGGTATACTTAGAAACAACCAAGAAGGATATATGCCTTGACCATGTGTATATATATGTGATTGCCTTGGTGGTGCAGTTCATGTTTAAGAGCTCTTGATTGAACTAGATTAGGTCATAATAAGAGGCCAATATTCTTCTGAAACTGTGTTATGAACTGAAGGTGTCTTCCCCAAATTCACATGTTGAAATCCTAACCCCCACTGTAATGGTATTTCAAGATGAGGCATTTGAGATATAATTAGGGTTAGATGAGGTCATAGGGTAGATTAATGCCCTCATGATGGTATTACTGCCCTTATAAAAAGAAACTCTAGAGAGGCTCTCTCCCTTGCTCTCTGTCTCTTCCTGTAAGAACACAGTGAGATGGAGGCTACCTACAAGCCAAAAGAAGAGGCTCAGAATGAATTTATCTTTCTGGCATCTTGATTTTGGACTTCACAGCATCCAGACTGAGAAATAAATGTCTCTTGCTTAATCCAGCAAATCTATAGTATTTTTAAATTTTATGTTTTCTTTGTACTCACCTGATTTCCTCATATTCTGCCATGCTTCCTCTGAGAGTACTCTCTCAGTCAAGAATCTGCATTTCAGACTCTGCAACCCAATTTAGAATAGTAATGTTTCTTCACATATTTATTGGGCATATACCCATGCCAGACATGCCCACACTAGGCATGAGGTGGTGAATTCGACAAGCATTTTACTGGTTTCACAGGGCTCAGAGACTAATGATCTCATTAGCATTATTTACTAAGCATCTTATTAATGGAATTTGATAGTAGTTTGTAAGAATACTTTTGTTCATTTCATAATATCTCTTAAAATTTTCATTAAAGTTTCTGGATGTTTTTTGCAGAGAATATGCCATATAATATCTTCATTATAGAAAAGTGTATTACTTATTCAAATGCATGAATATGGATGATACATTTCCAGAAGTATTCAAAGATCAAGTATATTACTTGACTTCTCAATCTGTTCTTGTCTTACACATTCTAGTATTGTTCCGTAGGTGCCATACTTTCTTATTTCTCATTGATATTTCTTTTTTAAAGTCCATTTATTTATTTTGAGAGAGAGAGTATGTATGTGTGTAAGAGAGAGAGAGAGACAGAGAGAGAGAGCAGGGGAGGGGCAGAGAGGGAGAGAGAGAATCCCAAACTCTCTTCAGAGAGCCCTACTCAGGGCTCAATTTCATGAACCCACGAGATCATGACCTGAGCAGAAATCGAGTCAGATGCTCCACCACTAGCCAGCAAGGTGCCCCTCTCATTGATATTTCTAAACAGGTTTCTTTTACTAAAGTATTTAGTCTAGTTTCTTCATTAAATTATTTCTTCAAGCATCCTCTTTATTATTTTTCAAGTTAATTTTTTATGTGGTTTTCAATATTTAATCCCATTCCCCATATTCTTTGGTTCTCTCTTTCTCTCTCTCTCTCTCTCTCTCTCTCTGCCACTCCCCATCTTTATAAGGAGATATGCTCCCCATGTCAGTGTTTGCTGACATTCATGAAATATCAGTTGCCCTGTTCTTTCCACATTCCTCCTGGTTACTATTGAAGATGTGAGTACACATATCAGGTATAACCTTAAGGCACATCAGTATATATGAGTCCAGACTCATTCTTAGCCCTTAGTTGGTACTTAGTTGTTATATTTCTACTTTAGGAGATGGTCTTATTTGGGGGCGCCTGGGTGGCTCAGTTAAGCATCCAACTTGGGCTCAGGTCATTATCTCATGGTTCATGGGTTGGACTCTGTGCTGACAGCTCAGAGCCTGGAGCCTGCTTCAGATTCTGTGTCTCCCTCTCTCTGCCCCTCCCCTGCTTACTCTCTGTCTCTCTCTCAAAAATAAGTAAACATTAAAAAATTTTTAAAAAAGAGAGATGGTCTTATTTTTTACTCTGCTGTGTTCATATACATCAGACTTCTCTAAAGTATTCTTTATGTGAAAGCATACATTTTTTAGTGTGCAGAGAGCTATGTCATGGTCGTTTCCTTGCTTACTTAATTTTACATCTGAGGGCCCTACCCTCCCACCTAGGTTTCAATTTCCCACCACATCTATCCCCTCTCCCCATGGCTGCCCTGTTGTTATCTGTCAGCCACAGCCTCTGCGTGGAGACTGAACTCTGCATGTGGACATTCACTGTGTTCTGATCACATAAAGAAGGAATGCCCAACAGTGGCTAAGATTGCTTTCCCCTAATATTTTTGTTAGCAGTTAGCATCTCATTTTGAAAGGAAAATTTAGGGAGGCAGAATCATCGAACACCATGAACCAAAACAAAACAAAACAAAACAAAAAACAAAACCCACAAAGCATTTAAAACTACAATCAGCCAATTACATTTTGAGACTTTTAAACTGAGTGTTAACTTCAGCTACATTTTCCCAAAGGACAGACACAGTCACCCTCAACAAACACCTTGGCAGCCTTTCTTGGGAATATGGTAAGCAACACTCCACCCTCTCCGCGCCCCAGTGAAAACCTGGCAAGTGTGTCTTTTCACGTCTTCCACTTTCTAGAACTATAACAGAGGCTGGAGGGGTCCAACAGTATGTAAGTCTATAGAAACACTTGGAAATGCTGTCAGATACTGCACAGTGTAGAGTTGCCTATGTCATTATAAAATATTCACATAAGAGCACTTAAATGGAAAGAAGAAACCAGCACAGCATGAGAAGAAACTTGAGCTTCTAAAAGAGTTTCTAAAATAATTAACATATAAAGCAATTTTAATTTGTCCTTTTTCAAGTTAATTAGCAGTGCCGGTGACTGTTCTCATATGAAAGATATAACCACAGGAGTTAAAAATAATTCAACTGTGTTTTTAAAATATTTATTCGCACCTATGATTGTGTTGTCCAGTCTCTTTCATTTGCTTGGTATGGCTTATGGGAGAAGCAGTAGGTGCAATTTATACACATTAACAATGTCCAAATATATCTAATAGCTTAGAAAAATAATTTGAACAAGGTGTGTACGATGGGAAAGTTATTTGTACAATTTAACTGTGAGAACTGAAAAAAGAAAGCTGTAAGACAAATATGAAATTTTGTGCCCTTGTAAACATGTGTTACTCTGATCATTTAAAAAAAATTTTAATGTTTATTTTAATTTTTGTTGACTGGTTAATGTTTAATGTTTGCTTAATATTTGTTTAGTTTTTAATTTTGAGAGACATAGACAGAGCATGAGCAGGGGAGGGGCAGAAAATGAGGGGAGACACAGAATCCGAAGCAGGCTCCAGGCTCTGAGCTGTCAGGACACAGCCCGACGTGAGGCTGGAACCCACCAACTGTAAGATCATGACCTGAGCTGAAGTTCAACACTTAACTGACTGAGCCACCCAGGCGCCAGGGGTTTACTATCTAATATCGAAAAGAGTATGGTCACAAAACCATACAAAAGAAATTGATTTTTTTATTTAAAAAAAATTTTTTAAATGTTTATTATTGAGACAGAGAGAAACACAGCATGAGTGGGGGAGGGGCAGAGAGAGAGGGAGACACAGAATCCAAAGCAGGCTCCAGGCTCTGAGCTGTCAGCACAGAGCCCGACGCGGAGCTCAAACCCACAAACCGTGAGATCATGACCTGAGCCAAAGTCGGATGCTTAACTGACTGAGCCAGCCTTTGATCATTTAAATTTGCCAAAATTCTACTGTGCAGGCCTAATATATAAGTAATTTATTAAATAAACTGGTTATGAATGCACTCATATTCCAGGGTAGGCATGTGGATGGGAGAATGAGTCAGGAGATACCCCTATATTATAACACACACACACACACACACACATTATTTTCCTGCAATGACAATCAATTTTGGACTAAAGCTGGGACCCCAGGTCACCCTTCCCTTAGAATGAAGGACTTCCTACACAGTTCATTTATATTCTTGCAAGTAGGGCTCTAACTGGTTGGCCAGCCGTACACGGGCAGACATGATTTGAGTTTGCAGTGTGTGTAATAAGGCAGAGTGAGCCAAAGCATGGCACTTTCACATAGGGTAATTTGATAAAAGTTTAATAAATGGCAGTGGACAAGTGGTGTTAGAATGTAATCACACCAAACAGTGGTGCAGAACATGAGTAGAAGTCAAGGTCTGAAGGAAAAAATGGGGAGAATAGAATAAACAGAACCCAGGAAGGCTTTTGTCAAGGGCTGTGACTTGGGGACACAGCCAGCCTTGCAGGAAATATGCCAGAGAAACCTTCTTCCCTTAACCCCTATCACCTGAACCAACGTGGAAGGCCGAGAGCAAAAGATTGCATGGCTGCCATCCACACAGGTGTCCCCTGTGCACAGATCACTGTAAAAACTAGTGGACCGTTTGTCTGGTTTCACTAATTCAAAGTCTTGCTCTGGTGACTGACTGCCTCACGAGGCTGCCTTCATCACCTCTCTTAGTCCTTACCCGCCGTCCAGCACACATTTTGTGGAGCCAGAATCACTGTAATAGAAAGTGAGGTGGGAGCTCCATTTTAATTATATAACTTTCCTAGGGGTTATTCTTACAAAATTGACTGAAGAGGTTTTAATGTGTGTATTATGTCCAAATCAAAAGAATACTATTAAATTAATTTCAGAATATGCAACGTAGGACTGGATTTGATGGAGCCCTATAGATTACAATAATGTTTAAGATTAGAAACATATATGTTGTCAGGTAGAAAAGAAATAGCTTATACCTCTACTAGAATCAGTACTGGGTAAGTTACTGATTTGCATAGTGAAGCTCTTATTTTTATGCAAGTTTATTGATTTTTTTTTTGAGAGAGTGAGAGAGAGAGAGAGAGAGAGAGAGAGAGAGATGGGCAGAGAGAATCCCAAGCAGGGTCTGCACCATCATCACAGAGCCCAATGTGGGACTCAAACCCACGAACTGTGAGATCATGACCCGGCAGAAGTTGGACGCTTAACCTACTGAGCTACCCAGGTGACCCACTGCCGCTCTTAAAACAATAAATAAATAAATATCCTAGGTCAGGAGCCAGTTTAATTCAATGATGACATTATTGCAGAATTTGGTTCACAGCATGGTTTTCACACCATTCCAAACATCCAAGTTCGCTTGGCTATAAATTACCTGGCATTCGGCTTATCAGGGAGAAGCTGACTGAGTTTTACCTTGTGCTGCAGCCTGGTGAGGTGCCAGTGGAGTCTAAGTCACACTTTCTGTTCCTGTGCTGCTCTACGGAACAGCTCAGAAATGTCAAGAATGTTACTGAGCTGCCAGTGTGTCAAATGCATGGTGGAAAGTACATGGCAAAAAGCTTTCCCTTTTGTTTTCCTGATTGCATTAGTGGATTCTGAGCTCTTTTATGGCTCCAGATGGGCAGCACTTGAACAACTGCTTTTGTTTCATATAAATGGTCATGTCCTTATGGCAAAGAAAGTCCCATTGTGACAGTACATACTGCTTTGCTATAGAAGTATTAACCCAAACCTTTGAGTGGATTTGGTCCTAAGCTTAAAAAAATCTGACATAGCCACAGTCTTTGAGGTTTCTTGAATAAATCTTGGTCTGAATTTGAGAATGGGAACTTTTCCTTAAGTAATTCAAACCAAACAGAGCCTTCCCAACTTCTCCCTCTCCTATTCCCAAATACCCTGTAGCAGCAAGTAAAGATTGGGTTCAGTCATCAGGGAGCTAAAAATAAGCAAGCAAACTCTACCCTGACTTAACGCAGAAAATATACTAGCTTTCGCCCTGAAAGACAGCAAAGAGTATTGGAGGTACACAGTATGTAGGGCTAGGAGTTGGGGAGCTTTGCATTGTAGGTGAAAGCCCCATGAGCAAGAATGAGCACACCTGCTAGTGGTTGTCCCACAACAGTTGTGTGACCTCAGTGAAGACTCCTAACCTTGGCGCATGCGTGGCCCACTCGTTTAAGCATCCGATGCTTGGTTTTGGCTCAGGTCACAATCTCGCGGTTTACTGGTTCAAGTCCTGTGTCAGGCTACGTGCTGGGAGTGCAGAGCCTGCTTGGGATTTTCTCTCTCTCTTCCTCTTTCTCTGTCCGTTCCCCACTCATTCTCCCTCCCTCTCTCTCTCAAAAGAAATAAATAAACTTTAAAACCCTTAAAAGAAAGAAAGATAAAAGACTCCTAACCTTAAACTGAGAATGACGGTACTTCCCCCTCTAGTTTTGTTGCTTGATACCCAGCTTCGAGGGAGATGATGATGGGACATTGGGAAGTGGGTGGAAAATAGTAAAGGTCTATACAAATACAGCATAAATAAAAATAACAGAATTTGTTACTTGGACAAATACATCAGCATAAAAATATTATGGAAACACAGACCCACAATACGACTTCCAGTAAGCCCTCCTATACCGAATAATCCAGGTTTATGGAATCAATATTCAGGAAAAGCAAAATATGACCAAGAGTAATCATCACTAGACACTTTTGGAACAGATCTTACTAAATTCTGTTCCATGAAATTCTTTAAGCAGAATCCTTACAGGTGTCATGTTAAGAGAAGGAAGGAAAGGGAAGGGAAGGGAATGGGGGAGGAAGGGAAGAGAAAGGAAACATAAGAAGTATGGGATTTTGTGGTCAAATAGAATAAGTTTTGAAATTAAAATTAAACAGACAAAGATTTTTCAGATTTGAATATCCTGATTTTTAGCCTCGCCATATGTAAGAGGGGTACATTTTATGCAGTGTTTCCAGATTTTTTAAAAAGTGAAACTGCTGGAATATACTTTGAAATATTGCTGTTGTAGGGGGTTTACTTAATCAAGCAGTTCTGGAAAGCAGCCAAGTCCTGGAGTGGTGGAGGTAGCAGGTTCCTTGATGCACAGAGAACATCCATCAAAACAAACACACAAAGAATAACAGTGACTAACATTTGTTGAGCAATTCACAGATTACAAAACATTTCCACATAATTATGTTTTGAGTCTCCATTCACTTTTGCAAACAGGTATTGTAATCACACTGGCAGATACAGAATAAATGGTGGTTGGTGGAGTTTCAGTGTCTAAGATCACAGAGCCAGTGATAGCATATGAGTTTCAAACCTAAGATGTCTAACTTCACATCTACTGAGTTTTCCCCATTGCCTGCTGCTTGATTGTTTAGAAAGAATAAAGCAGACAGTGTAGCTCTTTGAACCAGTCTTTAAAAACCCAAAATAAGGGATAGAGACTTTTCCTTCTATTAGATCCTAAAAACCACACAGGGAAGTGGTTTTTAAAGGAAACTCTCTAGGGGCTTTTTAGATATCTGGACAGTTGATATGAGTGGCATTTAATGGAATGAGGGACACTGTGCCGTCCCACTGTGCAAGGTGGGAAAGGGCTGGGGCGCCTGGGTGGTTTAGTCGGTAAAGTGTCCGACTTTCGCTTAGGTCATGATCTTGCTGTTCATGGGTTCGAGCCCCACGTCGGGCTCTGTGCTGACTGCCAGCTCAGAGCCTGGAGCCTGTTTCACAGTCTGTGACTCCCTCTCTCTCTGACCCTCCCCTGCTCATGCTGTCTCTCTCTCTCTCTCTCTCTCCTAGAAATAAATAAAACATTTAAAAAAAAAATGGTGGGAAAGGGCTGAACTGTTTTCATACACCCTGCTTCAGTACTAGTTGAGCTGGTGCTAAGCATGCTGAAAATACAGTCTAATACGACTTTATACATGGTAATACTAAACAGTTTTTACAAAAATTATGTGAAAAGCCAAGTAATATGGAAGGCATTACAATGGGGTGCCATTCTGGAATAAAGGCATTGTCTTAACATTAATCAACACTGAGCATTCTTCTGTACTAATTATAGCATTTACAGATACACGCCGAATTGAAAATAGTTTCAATGAATTAGAAGTTATTGGAAAAGAAACAGCTTGCAAGTATGGAAAAGGATAGTGAGAAAATTTTAGCAAAATTAGAGCCAAATATTATTAAAATAGCAGAGATATCAAGGCTTTGATCAAATTTCAGTAGTGACAGGTGTTTAAAAATATTTTATATCCTACCATCCAATATACATGTATTTTTGAAACATAACACTCAGAAATCTATGTTATGAAAAGTCATGTACTATTTTTTTTTTTTTTTTTTTTTTGCTGCATTACCAAGTTAACAGTTGTTTTTCTATCTTATTCTGATCTTGTCCTTGGAAGTTTTACCAGCTTTTCCAGACCCTCTTGCATTAAGGCTTCCTTTTTCTAGTCCCTACTATCTTTCAAAGGATATTATCATTGAGACCTTTTAAAGTACTAGATATTGGGGCACCTGGGTGGCTTAGTCGGTTAAGCGTCCGACTTTCGCTTAGGTCATGATCTCGCGGTTCGTGGGTTCGAGCCCCGCATTGGGCTCTGTGCTGACTGCCAGCTCAGAGCCTGGAGCCTGTTTCAGTCTGTGACTCCTTCTCTCCCTGACCCTCCCCTGCTCACGCTGTCTCTCTCTCTCTCTCTCTCCTAGAAATAAATAAAACATTTAAAAAATAAATAAATAAAGTACTAGATATTGCCCATAAACCTCAAGATGTAGGGAGTGTTTAAGGTAGGAGAGATGATTTTTATGATCCCTCATTATTTATACAATGCTTTTGAAAAGAGTTGCTGTGGGGACAGCTACTATTCTCTTGACCTATTTGTATCATTTGAGGGTTCATTTACGACCAAGTATCAGGTCTGATTCTGTGATCAGACCCCTTGATTCTGTGATCTCTGAATAATCATGTAATCTTTCTGAACTCAGTGTCTTTATCCATAAGATTAAAAGATTTGGATTATATGGTTTCTTAGGTCATTTCCAATCCTGAAATTCAAGATTTTCTAAAATCTTGCTATAAATGAGTGTGTTTTATATTAGGATGTGGGCATATGCTTATTTTGTGATGTTGGCTATTCTTATACATGAACTTTGATAATAATATCTGGTCTTTAAATAGGATATCATTTACGTACACACTTGAACTCTTGAATAGCATATATGACCACTTGGTTTCCTATTAGAAGAAACATTCATTTTTTTCTTATTTTTATTTGAGTCCATGGAAATGCATCAATCCCAGATCATGCGCGACTGTTAAGTATATTTGAATGAGCACTTGCAAATAACATTTACTCAGAATCTTAAAATCAAGCATGACGTCTGCTGCACTGATGTACTGATTAGTTGTCAGAGCCTGTGGCTGATGCCTCCTTCTCGTTCCTGAAAAACCTATGGATTATTTCCAATCCAGCCTCATTATTCTTCCCTAGTGTATGCCCTGAGGCTGTATCTACCGCACACCCACAGTAACCAACCTCACTGGGCTAATGACCATCCCTTTCTCCCTACTGCTCTCTGTCCATTTCAGAGGACTTTAACATTCAACTTTACACCTTGTGTGTTGCAAAACCCTGGAGAGCATTGTTCATGTATACATTCTGTGTAATATCCAGGCTCTACCGCTTACTTTAGACACTAAGAAATGACACCATCCTTGTGTAATTATAGAACTCCTCTAACATGGGTAATACCTGCCTTAGAGAGCTCTGGCTGCCATAACAAAATACCATGGACGGTGTGGCTTCAACAACTGAGATTTATTTTCTCATAGTTTTGGAGGCTGGAGAGTCAAAGATCAGGGTGCCAGGGTTCCCAGCGAGAGTTTTCTTCCTGGCTTGTAGCTCCCTTCTCACTATGTCCTGACATGATAGG
This sequence comes from Hyaena hyaena, assembly GCF_003009895.1. NCBI lineage: Eukaryota > Metazoa > Chordata > Mammalia > Carnivora > Hyaenidae > Hyaena > Hyaena hyaena. The sequence goes on along the minus strand of NW_024080882.1, from coordinate 551,630 downwards.
GCCATTCCTTGCTGTTTGCACAGAGAGAGACAGGGAAAGAGAGAGGGGAGGAATGGGAGGTGAGCAAGGGAAGGGACAGTGTGGGTGAGAGAGAGGTATTGACAGAAGGCTTCTTCTTATAGGTCAGTCATGAATCCTGTCATGAAGGCCCATCCTCTTGACCTCGTTTACCCCTGATTACTTCTCAAAGGCCTCATCTCCAAATAGCACTGGGCTTAGGGCTTAAGCATCTGGATTTTAAGCAAACACAAACATTCAGTCAATAACATTCTGCTCCAGGCCCCCCAAACATCATCTCCCATGTATGCAAAATACATTCATTCCATCCCAACAGCCCCCAAAATCTTAACTTGGTCCAGCATCATCCCCAAAGCCTGAAGTCCAAAGTCTCATCTAAATATCCTTGGAATCAGTATGTGTGAAACTAGAGGTTATAATTCACTGTGAAGCAAAATTGCTCTTTAGCTGTGAATCTACGAAACCAGACAGATCATTAATGTGCTTCCAACATACAGCAGTGGGACAGGCATAGGCAGACATTCCCATTCCGAAAGGGAGAAATAGAAGGAAAGGGTGATGGGTCCTCAGCAAGTCCAATATCTAGTAAAGCAAATCTCATCAGTTGTTAAAGCCTGAGAATAATCAATCCTCTTTAGTTCAGGGCTCTGCCTTACTAGCTGCCTGGGGCAGTGGTCCACCTCTGTGGCTCTGCTGGGCTGAGTTACACCCCCCAGGCAAGGGGCTGCCCAGCAGGATGCACTCATCCTCAGGTCTTTGTTCAAAGCCTATCCAGCCTGTTAAAACCACCATGGTGGCCCAGAAGATCTCTGAATTGCCCTTGGGTCCTTTTCCCCCTTTCTTGAAGGAGAATGCACATTCACATCCTAATAGCTCTGTGACCCAATTCTATAGGATCTAAGAAGTCTGACTGCCTCCTTTTATTTCAACCCATGTCCATCCCCTTCAGTTCAAACTGGCTGTTTTCATTTTGTATAATCCACACCCATTTCTTTATTGATTGTCCAGCCACACCCATGGTGTTCTCGTTTGAATGTTTGTTTGTTTGTTTGTTTGTTTTTGCAAACCAGGCTAGTCGTTGTCTTAATGTTTAAGTTCTGGTTCCTTTTTATTTAATAGTTCTTCCTTCATTTCATCTGTCTCTTGCCTTATACTGTAAGCAACCAGGAGGAGGTACACTGCTTCTTGGATACTTTGCCTAAAATCTCCTGTGTTAAATATCTAATTGCACCGCTCCCAAGTTCTGCCTTCTAGAAGACAGAAGAGTACCAAAATATTTTAGCCAAGGTCTTTGCCACTTTATAACGAGGATCACCTTTCCTCTAGTTTCCACCAACATGTTCCTTATTTGCATCTGAGACCTCACTAGAATAGCCTGTAATGTCTGAATTTCTACAAACATTCCGTTCTTGAGTATTTATGCGTCCACTGCAGCATTGATCTTTCTCGGTCCTCACCATTCTAGCTCTCATATTGTAGTTCTAGCATATACCTCAAAATTCCCTCACCCAGTTCCAAAGCTGCTTCCACATTTTTATGTATTTATTACAGCAGTGCCCTACTTCTGAGTATCAGAATCTGTCTTCAAACAGATGTCTTCAAACAGACTCAGTCATCTCATTTCTGCAAATATGTCTAAAGGAAATGAAATCAGGATCTCAAAGAGCTTTCTGTATTCCCATGTTCACGGTAGCATTATTCACAATAGCTAAGACATGGAAACAACCTATGAATTCGGTTGAAATACATTGGATGGAGACATGGAAACTCAACAAATAAATGGGTAAGGAAGATGTTCCTCTCTCTCTCTTGCTCTCTCAATGGAGTATTATTCAGCCATGATAAAGAAACAAACCCTGCCATTTGTGACACGTTGGACCAATCTTGAGCATGAGGCTAAGTGAAACAGAGACAGACAAAAGTGTCATATTACTTAAAATGGAACCTTAAAAAGCTTAACCCATGGAAGCAGACAGTAGAGTGGTGGTTACCAGTGGTGGGGGGATGGCAAAAAGGGGAGATGTTGGTCAAAGGTACAAACTTTCAGTTATGAGTAAGTTCTGGGGATCTAATGGTACACCATAGTGACTGTAGCTAATAACTCTGTATTATGTGAAAGTTCTCAAGAGAGGAGATCTTAAATGTCTTCACCACAAGAAAGAAATGGTAAGTATGTGACAGGATGCTGGTGTCAGCTATGCAATGGCAGCCACCATTTGACAATATACAAGTATTGCAAATCGTCACATTGTACATCTTAAACTTTCACAATGTTATATGTCAGTTATATGTCAATAAAGCTAGAAAAACAAAACAAAATCTGTCTTAGCTTGGGCGTCCATAACAGAATGCTATAAATAACTGGTATTTATTTTCTCATAGTTTTGGAGGTTAGGAAATCCAAGATCAGGGTATCTGCCAGTTCAGTTACTGGTGAGGATTCTCTTCCTAGCTTGTCTGTCTTCCCACAGTGGCCTCCCATGGCCTTTCTTTGGTGCATGCTCATAGAAGGAGATATCTCTCTCTCTCTCTCTCTCTCTCTCTTCTCCTCCTTATAAAGTCACTAATGCTATTATGAGGCCCCCCCTTTCATGAATTTAACTCTAGCTATTTCCCAAGGGCCCCATCTCTAAATACAATCACACTGCAGATTAGGGCTTCAACATAGGAATGTTTGGGGCCTGTAAACATTCAGACTATAACAATATACGGTTCAAGTTTGGGTTGAGGCTTGGGCCAAAGCTCTTGGACTTTTGATGAGCAAGAAGATTAAAAAATGTAGGTAGTGTGTGAATTAAATAGAGTAATAGCTTTGTTATGGACCCCAATTATTATACCAAGGTTAACTAGCTTGGAGTGGAAAGGTGTGTAAGTCCTTATAATCTGCATTGTACAGAATGCTCTAGACTATTTGCAGAGTTAGTTCATTCCATCCGAGTTTTCACATGAAGAACTAAAACTACATACTCTATCTGGCCATACACAGTGGATGGCATTCCTGGCCACCTTATGCCTGGCAGGACTTGGCTTCATATGTCTGAAGGCAGTAGTATTGCTTAAGCAGAAAGAGGGTATAACTACTGCCAACTTCTCCTCTCTGATGTTATCAAAACCCGTTATTCTTGGTTCACCTTACTCACTTTCTTGGGAGGAACAAAACAAAAACTGACACAAAAACTGAGGACTCTTTAACTTCTAAAAACAGTGATTGCCAAGTATCTATGAAAATTAATGGGGCGCCTAAATGAGAAGTGTCAATGATCTTAGTACTAGTAGGGTGTATTGTTTTTTACTAAATGATCACGTTTTCCTTGGTTGTGGCTGAATTGCCTTCCAGGAAAAGAGGCTGCTAAGCTATTAAACTGTGCAGCGTGGCAAGGGGCCAAGTTTTAAAAACACCTCTTTGGCACATCTGTAACAGGCCTGGAGTATTGAAAGTCTCAGGTTCTCTGTTCACTTGGCCCAGAAGTCTGAAGCTGAGAGGCAGAATGAGATGTCAGGCACAGGCCCCAGGGATTCAGGATGAGTGGAAACTCCTGAGTGGAGTAAAGGGAGTAATGGTTTCAGTATTGCTTCCACATGTGGTGGGGGGCAGCTCAGCAGCTCTGGGCTAGGTCAGGCCTTCAAAGCTCGGATCCTCAGATGGGAATGGATGAAGGGTTCTTGGCATGGGTGAAGTGAGTGTCCAATCTAAGACTTGAGTGAAGTGAGCTTTGGGAAGCAAGAGCAATTTAAAAATGTCAATTCCAGTGGGGGAGGGTGGGGTTGGGTGCTGGGTGGTTCAGTTAGTTGAGTGTCTGACTTCAGCTCAGGTCATGATCTCACCTTTTGTGAGTTCAAGCCCCACATCAGGCTTGCTACTGTCAGCCCTGAACGCTCTTCTGATCCTCTGTCCCACTCGCTCTCTCTCTGTCCTTCCCCCACTTGTGTACATGTTCTCTCTCTCATTCTCAAAAATGAATAAACATTAAATTTTTTTAAACATGTCAATCTCTTGTGTGAGTAAAGTCAAGGTATATGATCAAATTAAAGTCTATAGGGTGGATGCCTTTTCCCCCCAGGGGCACACCTCCATTTTGGTGGAGAAATAACGGCGCAGGTATAGACAACTTGATCGAAATTGGGCTGGTCATTGTACTTTTTCACCCTCAGTTTGTCACATACAGATTGCTGATTCATATGGGGTCTTTCTCTGTGTGAATCAGAAAAAGATTTTGCTTCCTGAAAACACTTTACTTCCATATAAGAAAATTATCATAATATACAGATTTTGTTAGAATAACTTGTTTTAGTGCCACCTACTGGAAAATCATAGGAATAAGTACAATAATGTAAGCCTTTTCTATAAAAATGGCACAACTCTGATAGCAGCTTTGCACCCAACTCAGTCATAGTAATTAGCTCATGTGTCCATATCATATCTAAGCTAGATCTATCAAAGCCCTCTTCTGGCAACTTGCTGTGATGATCTTTTTCTTCTCTAGATACAAAAGTTGTGAAAATGTGAGCCTGGACTTACAGGTGACCACATTTTAACTTTGTGTAGGAAGGAGTTTAAGAGAAAGAATGAACAAAAACAGGGTGGGATACAGGGACAGAAAGAAATAGACCCAATGGTCTTAGAATTTCTGGCTCCAATCCTACTCGAAGATACTTCTATCCTTACTTTGCTTTGGCTATGAAATAATTTCCTTTGTTGAGTTAAACAAAAGTTCAGTTTCTTTCACATGGATAAAAAGTAAAAAAAAAAATTTTTAAAGCCAAGTATATATTGACTTTGGATGTCAAGTAAAATAAACTGACTACAGTTGGGAAAGAGGGCAAGATTAGACACTCTGAGGTAATCTCAGTTTTTATATTAGAGTCATGTGTGCAATTATCTAAAATTGTTCCTGCTAGGACTATGTCTTGCTAAACCTAGTTGTACATTTCCTCCATAGTATAGATTCTTGCCTAGAGTAGCCATTTAAATTTTTTTTGTTGTTGAGTTAAAGTCCATTGACTTTAAAGGCTTCTACTGAAACTTCCAGATCACGTTTTTTTAAACCAATATGCATTTATCTATCAGGGGTAGACATCAAAAGCAGTTGATCAAAAGGACACATTTCTCCAAACAAATGGAGGCCACTCCACAAAATGTATGAGTCAACACAGAGTTCTAGCTCTTAATTTGTATTCCTTAGATATGAAACAGTGATGTACCATTTAACTGCCCAAGGCCTTGGTTTTCTCATCTACAACATAAAGAGATAGAACTAGATAATCTTTAAGGCTTACTCCAGCTAAAAAGAAACCTAAAGTTTTCTTTTAATCTCTCAAACCAATGATTTTCAGAATGTGGCCCCTTTCCAGCAGCCTAGAAACATGTTAAAAGGCAAATTTCAGACCCTACCCCAGACCTACTTGATCAGACACCCTGGGGGTAGGATCTAGTAATCAGTGCTTTAACACACTCCAGTTTGAGAACCACTCCCCAGACTTATGAGCTATATTTATTTAATAGTCAATGTATATATGGAGAAATTTCCCAATTTCTCTCAGCTGTGTTTCACTGACAACATTTTATCTTTCAGACATGGGTGTCCTTCTCCACCACGCTACTCCTCAATCCCCCAGTGAAAACTGTTTTGGTAAGAACAGTGTTGTCATTTTTTTTTTTTGATGTTTTCAAATATCTCTGATGACTTTATTAGACTTTTCAAACAAAAATAAGTTCATGCAAAAGAAAAAGAAAACCAAAAGTCAAACCATTAAAACTGATGTTATATTACGCATATCATCCTTTTTTTGAGAATCAATAAACATTCTTAAGGTAATGAGCATCAATAAGAGCTACTGCCAAGAAAATGGAACAAAGTATTTTTGGGAATATTCTTGATCTCTTTGTGAATTAAAAATTATGTCAGTGTCCTAACATTTTCTACAGGTTAATTAATAGTGATCCATTGGAATAGATTACACGTGTGCACGCGCGCACACACACACGCTCAAGAGTACTGATAAGTGCTTGTAACTAAAAAAACAACCACTAGATGATCTCCTATAATTATCCAATCCTTCTTGCTGCAAAACTCAGAAAATATAGATAAAGAGACAGGAAGATTAAAATGCTGGGTACAGGATCACTTCTGTGAATAAGACTTTTCCTTTTCTATTTAGAAATCTGTAATAGCGTCTAAGTTTATAAGTGATGAGGTTTGAGGATGTACCTATTTGCAGCTGGTACTAGTACATAAATTAATTTATGGACCAATTGATTGTAAATTTTACTATGTGTCACTTTTACTGTGTGGTCCCCATAATTTGGCTTTAAAACATCATATATGAACCTCTGAGAGTCCAGGATAAGCCAAAGGAAAGAATGATTTTTTCCATAATGGTAAAAAAAAAAAAAGTAAAAAACTAAATAGACTTTATGTCTATGTGCTCTTATCATTCTGCTCTCTTCCCCTCATATTTTTAACTCTCTTTGTAAGAATTTCTTCTTTAGGAATATTTTACCCATACCTGCTTAATAACTGGAAGATAGTGGTAGCCACCACTGATAGGGTCCTATCAGGTTTTTAGTTTGAATTTGGAATTCCATTTAAAAATTTCCCCTATTGCTCGACTCCATATTACATTCAAATGCGGATCTAGATAGATGACAGCCTATCTATATCAATTATTTAAGAATAAATGGTGATATGGATATGGATGGTATATTTTAGAGTAATAATTATTATTTGATTTTGAGCCAGAATGCTTTAGTCCATTGATACCAATGCATATCATATCTTTAGTGAAGGATATTCAGAGTAGCATGGATCTATTCGGTTTTTTTAGTGTTTTATTTATTTCTAGGAGAGAGAGAGACAGCGTGAGCAGGGGAGGGTCAGAGAGAGAGGGAGTCACAGACTGAAACAGGCTCCAGGCTCTGAGCTGGCAGTCAGCACAGAGCCCGACGCGGGGCTCGAACCCACGAACCGTGAGATCATGACGCGAGCGAAATTCGTCTGCTTAACCGCTTAACCGACTAAGCCACCCAGGGGCACCGCCTGGATCTATTCTTATAGTGTAAGAGTATTATTTTGTCAGTGGAAAGGAAGACAACCCTTCCTTTCCTCTTCTCCAATATTCTTGCCTAAAATCATATTTTGAGTTTTGCGGGCTTCTGTATTTACTTACCTACAACTGAGAGTCAAAAATTCAAATCTAGAGAAAAAGCATTTTTTCTTTTTTCAATATGGTCTCCTGCCATTTCTGACCATTTGTCTTTTATTCACGTATGAAATAAGGGTATCATTAAAGATCAGAAATTTCCAGGAGAGCTTGTAAACCTGATAAAATTATTTTACCTGTTATATCTTTATAAATAAAAAACCTGCAGAGACAAAGGAACTTAGGAAAAAGAAATCTATTCTCCCTACCTCGGAGACATTGAGCATATTGCTTATTGAGCACTTCTAATTATTTCTTCCTTTTTCTCGTCTCCAATTTTCTTACTGCACACTTGTTCTTTCATTCTTTCCTTGTTTTAATTGTCTCCCGACAGCCCCTGCTGGGACATCCTATCTAAATTTATAATTTATTTCTTCTGGTGTGTCTTTTTTTTCCATATTCATATATGACTTCCAATGATTTTGTCAAGGTAAAGTGTTCAGAATTAAGACAGTTGATGGATTATGGAGGGTTTAAGGAACTCAGAAAGGGAGAATTTCCAAGATTTCCTTCATCTGTAGAGGCTTGTTGGAGCAACCTGGGGTGTGAGAAGCAAGAAACAAGGGCCCTGCTAAGGCAGGACCAAAATGGGAAGCCTATTAAAATAATGATTTGGAGTCCTGTGCACCGAAGACAATAAAGTAAAGCCATCCTGCCAGGTCAGTAGCTAATAGCCCATGGGTTTGTTACTAAGGAAATTAAAACTTTAGCTAATGAGAATGGGAACCACTTACTGAGAATGAGACTGAAGCCTTCCTCTTAGCTCCCCTCCTTGAGTCCTTTTGACAGAACAGTCAGAAAGTTATTTCCTATTTAGTAGCGAAAGACTTGAAATGGAGGTTTAAAAAAAAAATTGATAGGGGAAAAAAAAAGTTGGAAGCAAACTCTTCTTATTCAGCTCTTTCAAGAGGAAAGATCTAGACCCGAGTCCCCCCCCCCCCCCCCGCCCTCTACCCAAAACATACATCAGCATCGGTCATGAAAACAAAAAGGATAGTTGGGGTGGGGTGGGGGGGGAGGAAGAGAGAGAGAGAACCTGTCCCAGATAAGTACAGCTAAGATGACTCAGACAGTCTCCCTGAGGGATTTTTGGTGTGGGGACGTGAAATTATTACATCCGCTATTAGTTTTGTGGACTCAGCAGGATTAGGCCACCTCGTTCAAGAACAGTGGCTGGATTTCATTATTCCAGCGGGTGAGGGGTCTTTATGCACATTTCTCTCTCTCTCTTTACCTGTAGAAGTAGGAACACCTCTGTTTAACTCCTAGGTGAACCAGGGAAATGATTGGAGGCCTTCGGAACATACTTTGGTCATCGATACACACTTAGGGTCGCTTTACTGCCCCTAAATGCAACTCCTGGCCCTACGGGGGATTCTTTCCATTTTGTCCTAAAGTGTGGTGGGGACCCAGGGCTCTGCTGGCGGGAGAGAAGGCAGGCAGGCGGCGAGGGGTGAGAACCACCCCCAGCCGGCTGCGGAGACCGGGGCCTTTCAGGATGACGGCCGGGGCGGGGCAGGGCGCGGACCCGCGTCCCCGCCCGCGGACGCCCAGGTGGCCGGCGACGGCTCCCGGAGCGCCGGGCCGCGGGGACTGCAGCGGACGGCCCGGGGCGCGGCGGCCGGGCGGCCGTCTCCGCGGGCGGGGAGCGAGCGCGTGTGTGCGCGAGAGCGGCGGGCGGCGGCGGGAGGAGGCGCAGGCGCGCTGCTCGCCCGTCTGCAGCCCGGCGCCCAGCGCCGCGTCTCGGGGAGTTGATGGCAGCACCGCGGTGCGGCCGCCCTGCCGAGCGCCACGCGCAGCCACCCGCCGCTGCCCGGGGAGCGTCCAAGATGTGGGGGGCTCGGGGCGGCCGCGGCCGCGCCAGGGATGGGGGCGCGCAGCAGCCTCCGCTCGCCCGCCTGTGCTGACCTGCCTCGCCTGCCCCCAGAGAATGTCAGCCAAGTCCAAGGGGACCCCCTCCTCGCCCTGTCCAGCCGAGGGACCGCCGGCAGCCTCCAAAACCAAGGTGAAGGAACAGATCAAGATCATCGTGGAGGATCTGGAATTAGTCCTGGGCGACCTGAAGGACGTGGCCAAGGAACTTAAGGAGGTGAGAGGCGCGGGGGTGGGGAAGGAGTTCGTCACCTTTCGCCCCGCTCGGGGTTCCGGTCCCGTTTTCAGTGGGGACCGTCAGATTTCTTAACTCCTCGCAAAGTGGTGAAAGACGTCTGCAGACGGACTTTCTTTGCTCCGGCGACTCCTGAAAAGAGTTGCTGCACTTTTTTTTTTTTCTTTTTAATCAGGAAGAAATCAACTAGTGTTTTAATCGATGCACCTGGGATCGTGGGAAGGGCGAACGCGTGCGTGTCTCTGTATCTGTGTGCGTGGAATGTCGGGGAGGGGGGCTCACTGGGGGTGTGTCGACAGAGGAAGCAATGAGCAGCCCGGCCGGAGCGTGCAAAATGCTCCCGTCCTGCCCTCTTGCTCCCCCAGAGTCCTTTGGCAAGTCGCTCCTCGCCTGGCAGCCTCCCCAAGCCGCGGCTGGAGGGGGCTGGGTTCCGGGCCCTGGGCCAGGCCGGGGAGGGCAACCTGGGGGAAGCTCGGCTCTGGCTCCCCTCCCCGCCTCCTGAGCCGCGCTGGGAGGAAGGCGACCGGGGCTGCAGGCAGGGCAGCCCAGACTTGGGGATGGAGAAGGGGGTCTCGGACTTTCTCACTTTCGCGGTTCTTGAAGCATCCTCTGCTCTCTGAACGTCGCTCCCCGTAACTCCGGGCCTTCCCGCCACCCCACCTCCTTCTTTCCTCCCATCTTGTAGCCGCTTGGCTTTGAACGTGGGGAGCTGGGCGCGTCGGTGAGCGTGTGCGCTCGGGTGTGGTGTGCGTGCACCGGGGGTCTTGCCGCTTGGGGTCCGGGCTCTTGCGAACCGGACTGTTTGGGTTCTTTCCCGCTCCCCGTTCACCCTGCCCCTCGGTTCCACTTCTGGCCTCCCACCCGTAACCCCTGTGATCGGGTTTGAAAGCAGCCGGGGAGGTGACGGGGCTGAGTCTGCGTAACTCCGGCGGCTGCTCCAGGCGACGGGGGTGGGGGAGGGGCGGGGTCGCCCGGGAGCCCGGCCCGGCGGCCGAGGCCGAGCCCGCTGTTCCGCTCGCGAAGGACTGCCGGTGCGGTTCTCGGTCAGGGAGTCCGCACCCGCAGGGGTGCGAGAGCTAAGACTAACTTCTAAGGTGGTGGCCTCGGCGGGAAGGGAGGGAGTGGGGCAGACGCGAAGTCCCAAATTGTATTCCTGTTCCTGAGGCCAAGTGGGAGGAGACTGAGGGTTGTTTGGATGTCTGGCCTCCAGAGATTAACCTCCTGCATCCAATTTCCAATCCAAACGTGAGGAAAGAGACCCCTCCCCCACAGCCCAAGTCCCTTTCTCCCCCGATTTCCCATTACCTCTAGGTAATATTCATTTCACCAAATGAAAATCTGTTAAAATGACCCATTCATTGGCAGGGTTCGGTTTGCCGGTGGCACATGCCATTTCTGTAGGTTGTTGCATAGACAGCATAATTACCACTGAGGTCCTGAGAGTGGAGATTGATACAGATGATAGGTGCAAGGATCTAAGTTGTTGCTGTTGGCAGGGCTTTTCTGGGATCATTGCTTCACAACTGGTTGACAGATGGCGAGGTTATGCATTGAAATTCAAGTCTAAAGATGCTGTTCATCTCTTTGTTATTCTTTTATTTGACATCTTTGGCAGGCTGTGTTTTCATCTGAAACATTATGGCGTTTTAAAAAATGAAAAAAAAATGGGCATGTTCCTTTTGGCAGAATTTTGTCTTAGTTGAGGTTTTTACCATGGGGAGTGTGGGAAACCTTTATCAGCAAAGTAATGTGTTTACTGTCTTAGGCAGGGGGCTGGAAGTAACAGATAAAGCAGTCAAAACTCTGCATTTATAGGCACATGCTTCCATGTTAGGATGTGTCACTCCAGGATCTCTTTTAGGCAGAATAAATAAAGAGGAACTGCACATGGTCCTCGTTCTGCTTTGCCTCATTATTCTGTAGGCTTTTGGAGACCAGGTAGATCTACACTAAAACTTTTAACCTCCCTAAGGCTCTTGATTACAATCACAAAGCAGTAAATCAGGAAGTCTCTGCGTCTCTCTTTTCCTCTTTCTGTGTCTTCATTTGTTGGAGGTTTTATAAGGGAAAAAACAAACACAGGTCGTTTATAAGAAGTATGGGAAAACGTAAATAACGTACAACCAAGTAAATGAAAGCATCTGTCTTCTAGACAGAGCCAGAGATAAAATTTTGACTTAATGCTTTGGAATCTTTGATGGGCTGCCAGGGTCTGTTTGTGTAAAAATTTCGCCTTAAGAGTGAAATTAATGAATGATAAGTGATGTAGTGGGATTGTTAATGACTTTTGTGAGACTATCATCTTCCTGGGTTTACTCATGGAATTGTATATGCTAAGGCTGAATCTCAGAGCATTCGCCATTTTTATAGTATGAATGATAGTTATTTTGAGAACAAATATTTATAGGGCATGTTTAACCTATGACATCTTGCAGTTGTTCAGCATTTATCTTTTGAAGATAATACTGGTCATGTGACTGAATATACCTTTGATGTAGGTTTGTATGGAGGAGTAACTGAAAACTTTGTAAAATTGCAAACCTTGTTGGTCTCTAGATCTGTGACTTGTAAATATGAATTTCACTAATTCATCATTTGTTGTATTCACTATTCTGGCAGTTTATCACTGGTATATATTGAATATACACTGTTATATTTAGAAATCAAATTCCTTTATTGGCAGTGCTATGCCTTTAGGCCATACTCTATCATGATATAAATTAGCCAAGGGTTCTTATTGGCTTGGAACAGAAATTAGAAAAAGAAGTGATTATGACTAGATCACTTTATCAGTCACCATATAGTATTTGTTTTTCTTTTCTGTTTTTTCTTTTCTAGAAGACATTATTCTTTTTTGAATATTCCATTTTTTAAAATGCTCAAAACATTAGTTTGGGATGCATTTTTCCTGTCTTTGAACATCACTAGTGTCAAAGGGCATTATTACTGCTTTTCATGGCCACTCTCACTCTGATATAATAGGCTTGAGAATTAAAAGCAGAACTGAGAGTAAGAATTAGTGTATGTAGATTTATACAGTGATATTTGCTATGCACTTAGTAATGTAGCAAGTGTTTGGTGAAGAAAGTCAAAGCTTAAAAAGGATGATAAGATAGGAATTTTAAGGACCTTCCAATTTATTCAGATCCATAGTTAACACAAATGGATCAATGCCATATGCAGGAGATCACCTATCCAGGTCTTAAAACTGGATACATTGAGTTTTTCATGAAGGACTAATCCTTTGGGTGGATGAAGAGTCAAAACAGAAGATTTTAGAGCTTTGAGATGTGGATACAATCTGAAGAAGTAGAGAGGAGAGGAAATTAGCAGGAGATACAATATTAATCCATGATGCTTTTTCTGCACATTGAAAAAAAGAAGAAAATAGTGGTGAAACTACGGAGTTTTAGCAATAACATTAGCCATCATTGGTTTATTAGGTTTGGCCGTATACTTTTTTAATTAAGAAAAATAGAAAAAAGTTACTACTTTTTAAAAATAGTTGTCAAATAATCTGACATCTTTGGGTATCTATTTGCCTGTTCTTTTATGAAGATCTCACTGGTAAATTGTTTCGCATCAAATACTGATGTTAATATGGTATCACAGATCTTGTTGGGTAGGGAGACACTGAAATATCAAATAAAGAACCTTTGATTTGGAAACAAAATTCATTGCTGTTTAGCTATACTCTGATTTAGTTTAGACTGATTATAACTTTGAACTTTTTTTAGTGTTTTCATTTTATAATTTGAAGTAGTAAGACTGCTAATGGGTTGAATATATGCATATATTACTTGTTTAATAAGTCTAATTTATTAAATTTAAATATTTGATAAATATAATTATGTGTGTATATACACATATATAAATATATCTGTAATAAATGTACATATAATTTATTAATTTATTGCTAAGACTTATAAGTAGCTATGTCTGTCATAGAGAACCCAGTTAAGATCAGTTATTCTTTCTGTGCCCTGGAATCATTCAGTGACTGTACTACTTAGGTGGGAAGCTATATTAGTAGTGTGGCTGTGGACTGGAAAGCACCCATGATTTTTCTTATGAGGTCATAAATAGAAATAAATTAACCTTAAGTTTAATTTTGAAAAGTTTGAAAACCCTTTGGAAGTGATCCATTTGGGGACTGATGAAAACAGAATTGACAGAGTTAACAATTACCTGCAAAATTTTTTTTTTTAGGGACACCTGGGTGGCTTAGTTAGTTAAGCTCCCCACTTCAGCTTAGGTCATGATATCACGGTCCATGGGTTCGACCCTTGCGTCGGGCTCTGTGCTGACAGCTCAGAGCCTGGAGCCAGCCTCAGATTCTGTATCTCCTTCTCTCTTTCCACCCCTCTCCTGCTTGCACTCTGTCTCTCTGTGTCTCTCAAAAATAAATAAACATTAAAAAAATTAAGAAAGATTATTTTTATTCTTAAATGTTTTCTTTTCAGATGGCTTATTCACAGTGAGTTCTGTAGTTTATTGCTCTAGGAAATCCTACCAAATATTTTTTGGTTAACAAGTCCATGCATATAAAATTCATTACTAGAACAAATTATAGAGACTGATCTCTGCAATATTTTCCAAGTTCTAAAGTTATGAATGAATGAAATTTCACAGTTCAGGGGCCCCTGGGTGGCTCAGTTGGTTAAGTGTCCGACTCCAGCTCAGGTCATGATCTCACGGTTCATGGGTTCGAGCCCCGCCTTGGGCTCTGTGCTGACAGCCAGCTCGGAGCCTGGAGCCTGTTTCAGATTCTGTATCTCCCTCTCTCTCTGACCCTCCCCTGCTCACGCTATCTGTCCCTCTCTCAGAAATAAATAAAACATTTTAAAAAATTAAAAAAGAAGAAATTTCACAGTTCAATTGTAGCAAATAGCTCTACTTTTACTACACTCTGTTAACAGTTTGACTCCTTAAACTCAAGTATATTTACAAAATACTAAAATGTTTTTTTTCATTTTTCTTGTCTTAAGCATGAGGGCTTAGCATGTTACTGGAAGAACAGAATGGTTCTGAGAAAATAAAGATAACCAATAACCATCTTTCACTGTCTCTGTTTTCGATGCATTAAAACCATTCAAGACTCAAGGAATTAGCCGATAAGAAACTCAAGCAACCTTAAAGTAATAAATAGATAATGTGCTTCAGGCAATAGTGAGCTAAATAGATAATAAACCAGTGCAGTAGGTTTCATGGTTTCCTGGATTACTTTTTCTTCTACCCTTACTGTTCTGAGGGTCTCAGGTATTTAAATAAAAATGTAGCAAAAGAGATAGAAATGCAAGTTGGAGTAAAACATATTTTCCCAAACAAATTAAACTACAGATCCTTCTGCAGAACTAGTTCATGAAAAATTTCATTGCCATTTTTGGGAATTAGAGGGGTCAAGTTCTAATAGGCCACTGATTGAGTTCTGATTGAAATATGTGTCCAAGCCTGAAGTAGATTAATAACAACAGTACTTTTTTTCTTTTAAAAATTTTTAAAATTTATTGTTTTTAGAGCAGACTTCGGTTCACAGCAAAATTGAGGTGAAGGGACAGATTTCTGGAATATCGCAGAGTCCACACATGCGTTGCATCCCCCGTTATCAGCATCCCCTGTGGGAGTGGTGCATTCCTTACACCTGATGAATCTCTGCAGACACATCATACTCACCCAAAGTTCACAGTCATTATATGGCTCTCTCGGCATTGTGGGTCCTCTGGGTTTGGAAAAATGCGTAATGACATGTGTCCATTTTATGGTATCATACATTTTTATGGCCCTAAAAATGCTCCCTGCTCTACTTATTCATCCTTCCCCCAAACCCACTCTCATGGGTACTTTGTTTTAAAGAACTAATTTCATTTGTTTCTCTGATTTCAGAAGCAATAGAATATGTGAATATTCTAGAAAGTTTGTAGAAAACTAAAAATTACCCAGGAGAAAATTAAAATTACCTTTAATGTCAAGTAGAACTAGATATGTTAAACATTTCGCTATATTTCACTTCAGTCATTTTGTATGCATATTTTTAACATAGATGAAGTCATATAAAATTATGAAATTGTATACAATGATAGTTTTTGCTTTCTTGAAGAATATTAGATCATAATGATTATGTAGATCTGCTGTTATTTACTGTATAAATCCTCTAATGTGGGACATTCTATCATTTTACGAATTTTTGTGATTGTTAAATATCACTCAAATTTTAGAACCACTTTGGCAATGAAAACAGCTAAGAGGTAGATTTTTATTCTCTGCATTAGTACTCTTTAAGTATATTTATTTATATTAAATCTTCTAATACTAAAAACAAACATATGAGAAAGGTACTATTATGCCATTTTACAGATAAGAAAACAGAGGCCAGAGATAAGTCACTTGCTCAAGGTCACTTGCAAGGCTTGAGTGCCAGGCATTTTAGTGCCTGTGACTTTTCCTAACTTGTTGTTTACATTTTCTTTGAAGTCAAGAGTGTGAAAGTTTTTGAGCTTTTGATCCCTATCAGACGTTTTCCAGGGAATTTTTACTCTCAGCAGCAGTATATATAGACATTGTTTCTTTTCTTTTTTCTTTCTTCAGGTAAAATTAACATACAGAGTTATATTAGTGTCTGATGTACAAAATAAATATTCAGCAGTTCTGTAAGTTTCTCAGTGTTCGTCAAGATAAGTTTACTCTTTTAAAATAATTTTTTTTAATGTTTATTTTCAAGAGAGAGAGAGGCAGCAAGTAGGGGAGGGGCAGAGAGAGAGGAGACACAGAATCTGAAGCAGGCTCCAGGCTCTGAGCTGTCAGCACAGAGCTGGATGTGGAGCTCAAACTGAGTCTCGAACCCAGAAACTGGGAGATCGGATCTGAGCCAAAGTCAGAAGCTTAACCCACTGAGCCACTCAGGTGCCCCAAGATAAATTTACTCTTAATCCCCTTCATCTATTTCACCCATCCCCTTGCCCCTCTCCCCTCTGGCAACCACTCTGTATTTAAAGAGTGTGTTCTTTTGTTTGTCTTATTTACTTTGTTTTTTTGTTCTGTTTCTTAAATTCCACCTATGTGCAAAATCATATGGTATTGGCCTTTCTCTGACTTTTCCCTTAGTATTATACCCTCCAGGTCCATCCATGTTGCAGGTCACAAGATTTCATTCTTTTTATGTCTGAATAGTATGCCACAGTATATATCCCACATCGTCTTTATCCATTCATCTACCAGACACTGTTTTTTAAATTTTATGTGAAGCTAATCTTTTTATTTTTGTTTTGTAATTATTAATTCATGATAACAGTCATTGTTTTTGTGAGTTGCACTCAATTTTGGGTACCAATCTTAAGCCAGAATTAATAGTGAGTTAATTAGACCTTGGAATTTGCATCATCCAAATAAATATGTGCTGCAGAATTAACTTTGGCTTGTTTAGTATTAAAAAATGTTAATAATAATAATAATACTTAGTTTTTTTAAATATTATGACAGCAAATAAAGGAGCAACTAATATGGGAGCTTGCTGATATCTAGTATTGTTTGCATCTGTTTCAAATGAATTTAAAACAATTTGGGAAACTTTTATTTTCTTTTGGTGTTATCAAATGGTCTCAGAAGGGATGTAGTATCCTTAAGTTTTCTGACATGTTTGGGGTTTCCTAGCTTTTTGCTACGACTGATGGAGAGAACAACTTGTTTAACCCTCTACCAGGCACAAACTTGTTGAGCTAACAAGGTCACATGTATTTTTATAATTAGATTTCTCGTGGTTTTTTTGGTGATATTGATTATAACCACCCCCCTCCATGTACATAAGGGGGTACCAGAAACAACTTTATTCTAAACTCTTATTTTTTAACCAGTATAATATGGATATAAGTGTTTTCTTTTTTTTTTTCCTTTTTTTTTTTTTTTTTTACAAATAGTTTATTGTCAAATTAGTTTCTACATAACACTCAGTGCTCATCCCCAAAGTGCCCTCCTCCATGCCCATCTCCCCCTCCCCCCCACATCCATCAGTCCTCAGTTTTTGTCAGCATTCAAGAGTCTCTCATGGTTTGCCTCTCTCCCTTTCCCCCACCATTTCCGCCCTTCTTCTCCCCCTTGTTCCTCCGTCAAGTTCCTCCTAATCCTCCTATACGTGCAAACATATGATATTTGTCCTTCTCTGCCTGACTTATTTCGCTCAGCATAACACCCTCAAGGTCCATCCATGTTGCTACACATGGCCAGATTTCATTGTTTCTCATTGCCATGTAGTATTCCATGGTATAGATAAACCACATCTTCTTGATCCATTCATCTGTTGATGGACACTTAGGCTCTTTCCATGTTTTAGCTATTGTGGAGAGTGCTGCTATGAACATTGGGGTACATGTGCTCCTATGCCTCAGCATTTCTGTATCCCTTGGGTAAATTCCTAGCAGTGCTATTGCTGGGTCATAAGGGAGTTCTATTGTTAGTTTCCTGAGGAACCTCCACACTGTTTTCCAGAGGGGCTGTACCAGTTTACATTCCCACCAACAGTGTAGGAGGGTGCCCGTTTCTCCACATCCTCGCCAGCATCTAGAGTTCTCTGATTTGCTCATTTTAGCCACTCTGACTGGCGTGAGGTGGTATCTCAGTGTGGTTTTGATTTGTATTTCCCTGATGAGGAGGGATGCTGAGCATCGTTTCATGTGTCTGTTGGCCATCTGGATGTCCTCTTTGGAGAAGTGTCTGTTCATGTCTTCTGCCCATTTCTTCACTGGGTTGTTTGTTTTTCGGGCGTGTAGTTTGGTGAGTTCCTTATAGATTCTGGATATTAACCCTTTATCTGATATGTCATTTGCAACTATCTTTTCCCATTCCGTTGGTTGCCTATTAATTTTCTGGGTTGTTTCCTTGGCTGTGCAGAAGCTTTTAATCTTGATGAGGTCCCAACAGTTTATTTTTGCTCTTGATTCCCTTGCTTTTGGGGATGTGTCAAGTAAGAAGTTGCTGCGGTGGAGGTCAAGGAGGTTGTTTCCTGCTTTCTCCTCTAGGGTGTTGATAGTTTCCTGTCTCACGTTCAGGTCCTTTATCCATTTTGAGTTGATTTTTGTGCATGGTGTGAGAAAATGATCTAGTTTCATTCTTCTGCATGTTGCTGTCCAGTTCTCCCAACACCATCTGTTAAAAAGGCTGTCTTTTTTCCATTGGATATTCTTTCCTGCTTTGTCAAAGATCAGTTGGCTGTATACTTTTGGGTCCACTTCTGAGTTCTCAATTCTGTTCCATTGGTCTATGGGTCTGTTTTTGTGCCAATACCATACTGTCTTGAGGATGACAGCTTTGTAGTAGAGGCTGAAGTCTGGGATGGTGATACCTCCCGTTTTGGTTTTATTTTTCAGTATTACTTTCGCTATTCGGGGTCTTTTGTGGTTCCATACAAATTTTTGGATAGTTCTAGTTTTGAGAAGTATGCTGGTGCAGTTTTGATTGGAATTGCATTGGATATAAGTGTTTTCATTATATGCAAAGTTAGTCCATTAGGAAGAACTGCTTTAATCTAAAATTTCCTGTAAGACCTGGGAACCTATAGTAAGTGCTTCTTTGGCACTAAGAGCCAGAAAGTAACGTTAATTAAAAGGAGGAAATAGATACATCTAGGTATTGTCCCAGCAAAGCACGCTCATGAGGTGACCTGTCTGCTCAGGACAGATGTAGCCTTATGTGCTCTTTTTATTTTTGAAAATGGAAGAAGATGCAGATTCTAAAGGAACTGAACTTCTGGACCCCTCTTTAGGTAAAATCATTGCCATTGGTGAGACAGATCTTATATTTAAGATTTTTGTCTTCTCTCTTTCTGCTTTGCACATGCTACTTCAAATTGGCATTTGGGATACATGTTTACTTGTAGAATAATTGAAGTGAGCCCAAATTACATACCTGTGCCCAGTGCATCCGTTATTATGGTGTTTGGCACGCTATAAACAGATTCTCAGCTGCAGATAATATGCACCATACTTGCTAGAAGAAAGCAAATTTGATGATTTCTAACAAGTTCCCTTCTGTAGTACTACGTGAAAGCTAACAGGTATGTTGGTATTTATTTGCCTCTTGCCTAGTATGAAACCTTATGCTAAGATTTCCAACTATGTTCATGCTGCAGAAAAATAACAAGTTAATATCTCTTATCTATCTATCTATCTTTCTATCTATATCTCTACCTATCTCTATCTCTATCTATGTATCTCTATATCTATAGATATATATCAGTCAAATCAATTACCTTGTAGCAGCAGTGGTTCTTAATTTTTCCACCCATATCGCAGAGCCCTTTGAAAGTTTCACAAAACCCTGGATCTTTCTCAAGGAACAAAAGCTCATAAGAAAATAAGGTTTTGCAGATAGTGAGGGACTCTTGGGTAAGTGAGAGTAACTCAGGTGATGACACAAAACAAATGATTGCTTGTGTGTTTTGTTTTCATTTTTAATTTTCAGCTGGTTACTTGAAACCCATAATTTTCAAGATCAAAAGTCCTGGATACATAAAAAGAAAAAAAAAAACGAAAAGAAATACTGATGGCTGTAATCTCATGGTTTTTATGCCAGGGGCACATGGGTGGTTTATCAGCAATTTACTTCAGACACGCACACACACACTTCACTACTCTCCCCAAAGAATAGAATGCTCATGTGTCTAAAGATTATATGACAGATACATCATACACGGGATGAAATGTTTCCAGCGCTTATCATAAATTAAGCATGTTCTCTTGAAACTAGTCTCAAAACAGCATTTTCCCTTGTTTTAATAATATGACATTAATTCATGAATTAAAGACTTATTGAAATTTTGGTTTATGTAACACACTGTGCTGAAGACAATAAAAGATATAATCATGAAGAAGCCTGTAGGACTGGGACTGAAGAAAGTCATCTGCCATAGGGTACCACCTCTTCAGGGGTGAAAGAAGGCTCTCTAAAGCAATGTGGAATGTGTAAAGGGCCAGAATGTTATTTCTTGAGTGGAGAATGATGGCAGAAACATTCGTGTCACTTTCCATTTTAATTGATTTCTCTCTGCTTAGGAAGCTGCTGAACTCCTGTCATGATACATCAGAGTTTTGGGATGTGAGCACAAGCCTTCCAAGCTCATACATTTGCTGCCGGTTATTCCACGTTAGAACATTATTCTTGGATCTGATGTTAATGCATTGTAAAATCTCAACTCTTATTACAAACCCCAGAAATTACTTTGTGAGACAAGTCTCTCCCAGTGCGCTCAGTTGCCAAAGATGTGTGTACGCCGTTGAAAACAATCAGCATCCAGTTACTGTTCTCTTTAAAATTTATGAAAGTAAATCATTAATGTTTTACATA
Organism: Hyaena hyaena; assembly: GCF_003009895.1. Classification (NCBI taxonomy): domain Eukaryota; kingdom Metazoa; phylum Chordata; class Mammalia; order Carnivora; family Hyaenidae; genus Hyaena; species Hyaena hyaena. The sequence continues at coordinate 530,974 of NW_024080882.1, read as the reverse complement.
CATGGGGCAACCAAGCTTGTGTTAGTGTATAATTTATACATTTTAATTTAATTTCAGTAAAACAGCTAAAAACTGTGACGGTGGCTGAAAAAGGTATCTGAGTAACTGTTTCTTTTTTACTTTTGGTGATAGTGATAAAACTATAATTGAAAAAAAGTTGTGATTTTTTTTTTTTAAAAATTTTTTTTTAATGTTTGTTTTTGAGAGGGAGAGAGAGACAGAATGTGAATGGGGGTGGGGCAGAGAGAGGGAGACCCAGAATCCGAAGCAGGCTCCAGGCTCCACGCTGTCAGCACAGAGCCCCACGCGGGCCCAACTCAAAGTCACGAACCAGAAGATCGTGACCTGAGCCGAAATTGGATGCCCAACTGACTGAGCCACCCAGGTGCCCCAGAAAATAACCTGTGATCCTAAAGCTCAAATATAAGCAACAAGTTTATTCATTTATATAGAATAAAGTTTAAATTTGATTATCCTTTGATTGGATAGCTGGATGTTTTTGACAAATATTTAGAATTCCTTTTTTTTTTTTTAAATAAAAGAAACATTTTGAGGCTGTGTTGTAGACCAGGGTAACATCGTGTAGAGGTCAAATTCTCCGCCAGGCCAACTGATTTCATATTGCTCTGCTCTGCAGTATTGGACATGCTTCTTAACCTCACTCTGACTTCATTTCCTCTTTAAAACAGCAATAATAATGGTGACATTACTTACATTAAAGACTCGTTATAGAGATTCAAAGACTAAGTATATATAAAGCACTTTATTAAAGGAGTTCTCATAAATAGTGAGCAGTGTCTTTGTATCTATAATTATCGTTACTATTCCTCGAATTTGTCTGAGCCTCTTTATCCATTGACTCAACAAATACTTGTTTGGAACCTACTGTCTGCCGGGCACTTTTCTTGTTGCTGGGGATATAGTGGCCAAGAAAAGTGACAAAATTTCTTCATGAAGCTTACATAGATGGTGGGAAGGGCATGAGGAAGACAGACCAACATAACTGTTGAGTCATGTCAAATACTAGAAATCGACAAGTCCTGTGAAACAAGAGAAGATTATAATGGGGTAAGCAGTCACAAAGACAAGGTGCAGTTTTAAATAGGATGGCCCAGAAGAAGCCTGGTTGAGAAAGAGATATGACGATGACAAGGGAAAAGTTTGAAGCAAAGGAATATCCTGTGTAGATGTGTAGGAGAGCACTTTTCCAGGAAGAGGGTACTGCAGTCTGAGGGCCTCATGGGAAGCATGAGTCCCAGGCATTTGCAGAAGAGCAAGGACGCTGCTGTGGCATGAGCATATGCACAGGCATGAGAGAGACACAGGGCAATGTGTCTAAGGATTAATACTCCTAAGAGTCAGATGGGCACTTTGCTGTTTTGAGCAGAGGAGTGACTGGATCCAATCTACTTCCATCTTTTCCTCTGTACCTTTAATCTCTAGTTCAGGCTTCCTCAAGCAAGGATTTATTAACATTTTGGGCAGAAAATTCTCTGTTGCTGAAGATTGTCCTATGCTTCGTAGGTTATTTAGTAGCATCCCTGGCCTCTACTAACTAGACGCAAGGAGCAAGCAAAAATGTCCATGTGAGGACTAAAAATGTTCGTAGGCCTTCCCAAATGTCCTCTGAGGGTGTGAGGAGGGGAGTCATTGCAGTTGAGAATGATGGCTCTATTCTGCCTTATTATTCCGTGTTGCTTAATATTGTTTTCTTCACTTACCTTTTTATTTATTTATTTTCTTATTTGGTATTTCTCCATCAAGCACTGGGACTTTATCTTTCTTTTATATCTTGCATTCTCTTTCTTTTTAGCAAACCATTATCTGTGGGGTTTTTTTTTTCCTAAATTTACCTGATTCATTTTTCCTTCATTAAATCTACTTTAATTCATTTTTTTTTTAGTTTATTTATTTATGTTGGAGGGAGGCATGATCCAGGAAGGAGCAGAGAAAAAGGGAGAGAGAAAGAGAATCCCAAGCAGGCTCCACACTCAGTGCAGAGCCCAATGCAGAGCTTCAACCCACAAACCGCAAGATCATGACCTGAGCCCAAACCAAGTCAGACGCTCAACCCACTTAGCCAGCCAGGTGCCCCTCACTGAACCTACTTTTAAAAGACCCCTCATTTCCTTTCATCACCTTCTCCTATCTCATTTTCCATGCTTCACAATGAAAAATTAACCCGATGAATTTGAAGCAATTGAAGGGCATGCCTGTTTTACACTTTGAAAGGAAGGGAGTATCAAGGGACAATGGCAGTGGCCGAGGCTCAGTGCTTCTGTTCTTGCCACTCATAGTTCCTGAGTGAGGTCAGTGGCAACCTTGACTGGAAGGAAGGGCTCTTCACCTCACCTGTCAGTGTGTCTTATACTTCTCCTGCCTCTTCCATTTCTGTAGAGATAGGAGAGGTTTGAATGGTGTCTCAGCTCTGAGGTATAGTACAGGCTAGAGAAGAGATGTGGTGGTGGTGATGATGATGATGATGGTGGTGGTGAAAAAGGAGGAGGAGAAGAAGAAGAAGAAGGAGAAAAACAACAACAACAACATGACTGACAACAACAACAAAACAACAACAGCATGACTGATATCTGTTCATGCATCAAGAGCTGTTCTGAGTTAATTCATTGAATCACCCTCATAGTTATCCTGTGAGGTTATTATAAGGTTATTATGAGGTTGCTCTAGGTATGGAGAAGCTGAGACAGAGACGTTCACTCATGGAGAGCAAGTGGTGTTGCACTTTGAATATTTCTCCCTTTAAACCATTGTCCATCATCAGCTCCCCCCTTTCCAACAGAAACACAATTGATCTTTTGTGTTCTGAGTTTTTTAACTTCAGTATCATTTCTTTTTCCTTTCCCTCCCCATCTCCTTTCTCTTCTCCATCGGTCACTTTCCACTTTCTTGTTCTTCCCGTCTGTCTCATCCTCTTCCTGTCTTCCATATTTTTTTGTTCCCTTCTTTTTCCTTTTACCTTCTGATTAGCTTTTTTGCTATGACCCAATGTCTATTCATCTATTCATCAGTTTTCTTTCTTTCTTTTTTTTTTTTATGTCTTCATTTTATTTTGAGAGACAGAGACAGAGTGCAAGCAGGGGAGGGGCAGAAAGAGAGGGAGACACAGAATCTGAAGCAGACTCCAGGCTCTGAGCTGTCAGCACAGAGCCCAGCACTAAGCTCGAACCCACAGACTGTGAGATTATGACCTGAGTCGAAGTTGGACACTTAACCGACTGAGCCACCCAGGCGCCCCTCATTAGTTTTCTTTAAATGCGTACTCTAAGCAAGGCAATGGAAATAGCATAGTGAGCAACGTTTGCCTGACCCCTCCCCTATGGAATTTACATGCTGGTTGGGGACATCATTTCAAATAAAGACAGAAATAATATTTATTAAGGAGCATCAAGGGCAGAGAGAAAAGTACATGATGCAGTAAGAGCATAGCATCACCGATGAGTCTTGTATATTCTTGCTAACCAGGGGATTTCAAATTGGCTGTTGCCTTCCTTCCCGCAGCCATCTCTCTAAATCCCTTTGCGGTAAACTTCATAGGGTGATGTTTTAATAGCCCTGCAGCTAACCTCTCTCCTTTGTTCTCTACCAATTCATCCTCTAAACACAGGCCAGATTAATCTTCTTAATGTGCTGCTTTCTTCGGGCCACTCCCCTGCTTAAAAGATCATATACTATCCTCCTGATATTTAAAATGTCAAATGAACAAACCCAGCCTCCCAACTTGACATCAGGGTCCCATGTTTCCTCTTTGGCTTTATCTCTGGCTTTCCTTCAGTGAGTAACCTGGAGACCATCCCTCTCCGTTTTTCACTGTTTTTCACCTGCCTTGCATTCTGTAGTCCTCATGTTTCTAGTCACTGTGTCACTGCTTTGCATCTGCTGGTATTGCTTAATGACTCTTCCTGATTTGTGCCTTCTTCAAAAGATCTAGTAATTTTTTTTCTCTTGTAATTATTAACCAGATCATCTTCCTGTTTATTTTTTATTTTTTTTAACATTTATTTTATTGTTGAGAGACAGAGAAACAGAGTGTGAGCGGGGGAGGAACAGAGTAAGGGGGAGACACAGAATCCAAAGCGGGCTCTAGACTCTGAGCTGTTAGCACAGAACCCAACATGGGGCTCGAAGTAATGAATCTTGAGATCATGACCTTAGCTGAAGTCGGACGCTTAACCGAGTGAGCCACTCAGGCGGCCCTTTAGTAAAACATTTTAAAAGTCTCACTGTTGCTATCTTTGAACTTGAGGGTCGATTTCTCAGTAAAACTTATTAAAGATGTTAAGGGTTGAAAGCCAGTCATTCCACATACGCAGGAGAGCCTGCTTCTTATTATCTACTCAAGAAAATCACTGACAATCCTCTGCATCTCTTCTATACCTTTACTTTTGCACTTTGGCTCCGAGGATTCCCCTTGGCATACAAATGATGATAAAGATAATAGTACAATCTTCTCTTGACCGACTTGCCCTGAAAATACTTTCCTACCTCCTAGCTCCCCTTTACCAAACCTTAAAAGTCTTCTTCTCTTCATACTATCACCTCTTTCCTGTTATTTTCTAAACCCACTCTGATCAGACGCATGCTCTAACCATTGGACCACACCTGCTTCTATGTAGGTTGTCAGTGACTCTTCATTTAATCATACTTGATTTTGAGTCCTCCTTTTATTTAGTCTATTGGCGGCATTTGATATTCTCTTTAATACTTTGTCTTCACTTGGCTTGAAGAATGCTATTCTTTCCTCACCCAATTTTTTCTCTGTTATTTACTCCTCTTCTCAGATATCTAAATACAAATTTTGATCCTCTTACAAAAAAGAAAAAAAACAAAAACTATTTACAGTCTTCTCAGTGTTTGTATCCAACTTGTGGTTAAATTCCATGTACACATCCATGACTTCCAAATTTGTATTGTCAGCCCAGACATTTCTTCTGAGGTCTTCTCCATGTCTTTGAATGTCTGAAAGACATCTTCCACTCACTGTGTCCACAGTTGAACCTTGATCACCTACCTCCCTCAAAACCTGATGTCCTATGGTCTTTCCCATGTCACTGAATGATGTTTCCATTCTTCTAGATCTCAGAGTCATCGTTAACTCCTCATTCTCGCATGAATTATCTACAATTCAATGAAAAAGTCTGATTGGCTCTGTCTTTAAGATGTTTCTAGAATCTGACCCATTCTTCTCATCTGCTACCATCATGGTCCAAGCGAACATCATTTCTCCTTTGGATTATTATGGTAGCAGTCTCTTGCCTCCTTCAGCCATTCTTCAGCTCAGCAGTCAGGGTAAAGCTCAACCACATGATTCTTTTCACGTCTCCTTAGCGACTCCCCATGTCTTTCAAAGTCCCAGTGCTTATAGTGGTTATGAAGCCTCACAACATTTACCTTCCTCCCCTGTTACTACTCTCCCCTTCTTTCTTGCTGCTTTCTTTCTGGCTTTCCTTGTTACAACCATAGTAATCTTGTTGTTCCAGGAATAAATGTGCCATGCCCATTTTTATGGCTCATTCCACTCCTGTGCTCACCCTTTCCCGTCATTCAGAATTTTTTCCAGTGTCACACTACCATGGCTTCTTCTGGCATCTCTGTCTGTGTTTATAGTCTCTGGCATTCTCTATCCTTCTTTCTCTGCTAAGCTTTTTCTCTTTATCTTAATACGTAGCTGCTTCTGAGACACGAATCAATTTATTTCTAGGGTTTATTATTTGTTTGTGCTCCACCGCTAGAGTGTCAGCTTCTGGAGGTCAGTGAGCTTTGTTTTATTCCCTAACATATCTCAGATTCCTCGAGCAATAGTTGTCATGAGAGATGTGCTCATTAAACAAATTGATGAATAACTGGATCCCTTCTGACTCTTGTTCCATCAAAATTCTCTCGGATCAAACTATCACCTTTACTTTCCAGTGCATATCTACTAGTTCCAGAGAAGCAAGCTTATAGTGGATGCTTATTAAATACCTTATGCATGGGTTTTTTAATCTTCCTATCACACGTGCTTATAGTTTGTGTGTTGGCTGGAGGGAGCTTTTGTTTCCCCTCCTTTGATTTTAGAATCTGCTTATCCACATTAAATGCATCTCATTCAACTCAACCCACCTTCTTAATTTTTGAAATGAACAAAGAACCTCTCAGTAATAGCTCATACAGTGAATGCTTACTTTGTGTGAAGCAGAGTATTTAAAACAATTTTTTTAAGTTTATTTATTTGGGTGGGGGAAGGGACAGAGAGAGAAGAAGAGAGAGAATCATAAGTAGGCTCGACAGTGTCAGTGCAGAGTCTGACATGGGGCTTGATCCCACAAACCTGGAGACCATGACCTGAGCCAAAATTAAGAGTCAGATGCTTAACTGACTGAGCCACCCAGGTGCCCTGAGTGTTTAAAAAATATCAATTCCTCAAGTCCTTATGTTCTTGGTCCCCCAACTGTTGGTTCCATGTTATCCTTCCCATATGGAAACTCTGGAGACAGCTTGTCTCTATTAACCCTAAATGCAGTGTAACCTCTGGGCTTCACCTCCAGACAAAAGTCTGGCTCTGATTTAAAAGTGCCCATTATTCCCTTAGACTCAAAGATGTCATTTTAAACTCTTCAAAGCGCTTAAGATACAATTCTACTCTCTTCTGAAAGAGTATGTAGATTGAAATGAGGAGAAAGCATGTCTACTTTTTACAGCATTCACTTTGTTTTGCTACTTTTTAAGTATTGTGTACCTTTCTTGCCAATAGGCATTTATAAATTTTAAATTAACTGGAAAATGACATAGAAAAAAGGATATTTGATACTGTTTAAAAATATTTTAATCATCCCACCATGTCCATAAGAAACAAGCAAGCAGTTTGTTGCAAAGACCCAACATTATGTAAGACACTCAAGAACTAGGTAATATCAGTATTTGGCTTCTTTTTCTTCTTTTTCTTTTATGTACTCCCTCTAGTGTTCAAACGTATGAGTGCTTAAAATTAGCCCATTGAGATACTGAAGAATGCACATTAATGTAGAAATAGGGCCTTCTTAAAGTAGTAGTAGTAGTAGTTGTTGTTGTTATTTTGCTCAGGCAATTGTATTGTCCAGTTACTGAACTTTCATACTGAGAATGTATGAAAAACATATTCTCTCTTCCACTTTCCTATAGCAATCTGGTCATGTCTGTCTTTTCATGTGTGTATTTTCAATCTGTCTGCTTCAGGAAGGGAGAATATTCTACTTCTAGGCTTCCATCTTTAAAGACAATACCATACTGAAAAATTTTCTTCAAGTTTAAAACTACACTCTAGGTTTTAGTTGGGCAATTTGGATATGAACAGAAACCTTTCCACATGCTAAATATATACAAAGTGGGAAAAAACCTATATAAAGTAGAGAAATGTGTTTGTACATAGAAATTAAAATTTTTAAATAATTGATATCATTTTTCTTTAATATATTGAAACATTTTTTAAATGCAATGGTTTCACGTTACCCTGGAAAATAACCAAGATATCCCTAGGAATAACAAATGAGCAAAAAGAAGTAATATATATCGTTGTCATTTACTATAAAATATTAATAATTTCTTAATATATATAGAAAATAAGATAATAAAATTATTACTATTTATCAATTTTTAAAAATCAGTTACTATTGCTTGAGGTTAATCTTTCTAAATAACATAGGATTATGTCATTTATATTCAGTTAATGCCCTTCAGTCTTTAAAATACTTTGATACCTACTACTTCAGTTACTCATCATCCTATGATATAAAAAAAAAAATAGAGTAAGTTACTTTTAATGACTCTTAGACATACTGTTTTCTAATTTCTATTTACTCTGTGGAATTTATATTCAGTACTTAGGCCTTATTCATACCAGGCTAGCTTGTATGCCCTTGGGGACTTAATTTATTTATTATTAATGTATAGAATAACATGGCACCACATACCTCTTTTGGGTTGTTTACTTATAGACAGTGTGTACCACTTTGAGAGCTTAACATCTACTTCCTGAAGTCACTAATACTCATAATGTCTAATGAATTCCATTGCTCACCAGCAGCCTTTTAGGTTACCTGGGTTCTGATAGTCTCTGTATTGAATACTGGGTTGGCCAATAACGCTTCTAGGGTATTTTTTGGTGGGGGTTGGAGGGAGGGACAGTTATCAAAAAATTATCCAAATTCTTATCCATAAAGCCACAAAAAAAGTGGTCATATCTTATATAGTGATAGTTTATTATTACATAACAGTAAACTCCTATATTGTCACATTTAGCTCTTTCTTAGATCTGAAATGTTTCTAGGGTGCCCAGGTGTCTCGGTCAGTTAAGCTTTCAACTTCAGCTCAGGTCATGATCTCATGGTTTGTGAGGTTGAGGCCCATGCCTGGCACTGTGCTGACAGCTCAGAGCCCGGAGCCTGCTTCAGATTCTGTGTCTCCCTCTCTTTCTGTCTCTCCTCCGCTCACTCTCTGTCTCTCAGAAATAAATAAAAATGTTAAAAAAATTTTTAAAAATCTTTCAAATGTTTCTAATAATATGATGTTATTATTAGTTCTTGATCTTGTATCTTCTTTCTTCAGGAAAATTAATGGAGAAAAAGAAATTTACCGCAAAAGCATTGGTGCCTGAACATAGTTGCAGAGAAAAAAGAAAAACAGAACAAGGGCTGTCATTGAATGGAAAAAGTAACAATAAGCTTGTGATCTTTAGAGTTAGGTCACTATTGTTATAATATTTAGTGAACTTGAAGGTAAGCTCTTATTTACTAAGTTGAAACAAAATGATGATTGTTTTAAATTATGAGCAAAATGAAACCAGTTGAGTATTTTTTAGTCATAAACTTGGATGTCATTTGCAATTATAATATGAAATTGTCTTATTTCATTCTATTATTAACAGTAGAGATAGGAGTACTGATTGAATTCATATCTTCAAAAATCTTCCTTCAAACCACCCTCCTCAACTTAACATTGATCTCAAGTACTTTTAGACCATAAAGTACATGGCGGACACCACATCAGCTGACTTACTTCCTTTTATTTGTTAATTTTCAAGACACTTTAAACACACTTTACCAGCCTTTTAAAATATATCATTACAGCTTCTGGTTCCATTATTAGTAGAGGAGAAGTATTTAGTACATATGTATGCATATGCATATAACATTGTGTAGGAAGTCTTTGGGAGATGTTTTTTGAAAGTAGAGTTAAAAATATCAGTATATTAATATTTTCCCCATAGTATAGAAAGCATATTACTTATATAGGTGGGAAGTGATGGGTTAACATGGCTAGGAGTATAAGTAAAAAATAAGATGTTTCTGTAAATTTAAGAAAAGCTTCTTAAGAGAAGTATTGCTTCCATGCACAGAATTTGTGAAAAAAGAGAAGTTTAAATTTAGTATTATTATGCAATTAAGTGAAATTTATTTCAGTTTGCCTAGAATATTTCTTTTCCAAAATAAGTTTTGAAATAGTTTAATGATTATACTCAAATAGGTTTTTATTACTAAAGAGAACCAAGAAATACCCATATTTGCTTTAATATCTGATCTGTCATTCCAACAAAAAGTGAGGAATGGCTCATTTTTTTTGTTGCTGTAACTGCCATAATTTTAGTATATTTTAAAATGAAATTTAGCAGGGAACAGAAATTACAGCTGTAATTATCTAATGAGAAAATTGCCACCCTTTTTTAATGAGCAGATTCCCCACCAGGCATTTTCTTCCTTACAATACAGATGTATGCTCTGTGAGAGGAAGGACCTTGTATTTCACATTACTTTACCCTCTTGGTTTACAGCAGCTCCTATCAGGTAGTAGCGTAGCAAAGAGTATTTAATGAATACCTATAAAAGCAGAGTGTAACATTTGTTTCTTGACAAGTATATATAGTGATAAAGAGTGAATAGGGAATTTTCAATATCTGAACATCTATAATTTAAGTCTAACATCAGATCTCTTTGCGTTCCTCTGTTGCAGTTTCCAGCTATTGTATTGGCTAAGGTACGTCAGATGATACTTCAGTAAGAAACTAATCCTGAAATCTAGGTGTAACTCAACAAAGGTTTATTTGTCCAACACACTGTGCTCTCCTGTGCAAGTTTAGGGGAGGGGTGGAGTCTGTTCCGAAGAGTTGTGTAGGGAACCAGGCTCTTGTGTTCCTGCTGTCTCAGCACGTGGTTCTCAGACAAGAAAGAATGCAAGGAGAATTTACTGCATTTAATCTGCAAGTGACACAGATTGCCTGTGCCTACAGAATCATAGTAACAACATAAATCAATGGGAATGAAGAATTCTCATAAACCCATGATGAAGAAAATCAGTTGGAATTTGATGAACCCATTGTTGTCTTGGCCACAACTTGACTGTTTCAGATTCTTGTTTTCCAAAATAAGGTTTATGGAATGCTCATTTCATTGGATAGGTTTTACACACACACACACACATACACACACACACACACACATTCTTACGTACACAGATTTGTCAAACTTAATACATTTGGTCTTATTTCCTAAACCTGTTGGAGTGAAGAGTCTGCTTTTTGGGAGACCATCTATCAGAACTAGTATTCCATGGCACAATTTTAGAGAACCCTCTTCTTGATCAAATAGGTTGAATAAATGACCAAAGCTGTCATAAAATAAGAAAACTCATTTTAATGGATCTTTAGTCTACAGTAAATTTGTGGACACATCACTTTTGAGTGTGTCTGTCAATAAAACCTAAGTGGAAAAATAATACACCATTTAGCTTATTGTAAAACCAGATTTCTGACCACCTCAAGTGTCAGTGCAGAACCAAGGACCTGAAAATAAAAGAGACAAGAAATGCATGTTATGGACTTATGTGGTTCTTAATTACTTTGTGCAGAGATCATGTGCTAAGACAAATTTCTTTTATTCAGGTCAATTCCAGCTTCCTCTTGGTTGGCACAAAGTATTAACAGGAGTTTGTTTTCAGTCCATAGCAAGTTATAGCTATCAAATTAGAATGTTGCAGGTTTTCTTTTTCCTTCAGAGACTTGTAAACTGGCAGTAGCATAAAACAAAAGCATCACAACCAACAATTAGGAAAAGCCCAGAATGCCCATTAAAAAAACAAGGAAATGCACAGCAACGACTTACCCGTATTTTTAGTAGGAGAGGCTGTCCCTATTTCACAATTATTCAAGTTCTCCAAATAAAGTTAAATTGCCAGTAGCATGCTCTGTTTTGAAAAGACAGGCAAATACATAAAACATTCTACATGATTGCCATTTCAAGTACTGGAGGTAAAAAATAATTGAGTTTCATTCCTTAAAACTGTAAGCTTCAGAAATAAGAGATGTTCAGAATATATCTTCGCTTCTGTTGATGTAAATTAGAAGACAGTGGTATAATGCTGTTTTAAATTTATAGAATAAAATATGTCATACAGATTTTTATTTCTCATTTTCTCTCTTAATAACAAGGCAGTTATGCACTCCTACTAATTTGCAGTTACAGTGAAATCTTAATTAACTTGCTAAGCTGTTACATTTTAGGACAATTGTTAGCCCATTTAGAAGAGTAGATTTTAAAATGTTTCTCTGTATCTTGTATAATAATTGCACTTTTGTATCCATTTGCGTCACATTTTTTCCCTAAATTATTTTCCCATAGTTCCCAAAAAAGTATTAAGATAAATAGTGATTATCCTCAGTTTGAGGCATTTTATTAGTAAAAAATTATAAAAGGATCATACACATAATTATACTTTTCATCATATGTTTGTTGAAGATGCATTTTGGATAATGGCAAATGGCATCATAAAGCAGGCATTAACAGCAGGATTATTTATGAGCTTATAACATCTGCTGTTTGTACCTGCTGCAGATTTCCTGAAGTTCTGTTCAATGAAAGCAGTGATGTATCATGCAAAGTACAGACCAACTGCAATGAAATTGTTCATCATGAGTTATTAGTGAACCTTTTGCATATATTGGTATAAACTATGTCTAGATTTAGTTTTTAATGTTTTCCACCCTCACATTGAGTTTAACATGATAAGTCACTTGAAAAGAGTGAAAAATGTCTAGGTCCCATGGTTAATTTTCTTGGAAATCTCTTAGCTTGAAAATGCTTTAGAAATACTGTACCTTACGTGTGCCTAGGTGGCTTCATTGGTCAAGTGTCCAACTCTTGATTTTGGCTCAGGTCATGATCTCATGGGTTCCTGAGTTTGAACACCTTGTTGGATTCTGTGCTGACATCACGGAGCCTACTTGGGATTTCTAGTCTCCCTCCCTCTCTGCCCTTCCCCGACTCACGTTTTTTCTCTCTCTCTCTCTCTCGAAAATAAATCGTTAAAAAAAGAAATATTGTACCTTAATCATTTTCTCTTTGTATATTCTTTTTTTAAACTTTATTTATTTATTTTGAGAGAGACCATTCCGCAAGCCAGTGGGAGTAGGGGAGGGCCAGAGAGAGAAGGAGAGAGAGAGGGGGAGAGAGAGAAAGAATCCCAAGTGAGCCTGCACTGAGACTGCAGAGCCTGACTCAGGGCTTGAACCCCCAAACTATGAGTTGGTCGCTCAAGCGGCACTCTTCTTGCATATTCTGTGTTAGATACAAGATCCAAGGGCACACACTCTTTATTTTTATTTTTATTCATTTTCTTTCTTTAGACTATCTATTGTTTAAGGGAATAGTGTTTCTTTGAAGATTGGAAAGCTGTGATAGCAAAATCTCTTAGGAACATCTGATTCCAAATCAGTGAGTTGAAATGACACAATTAACAGTATACATGATACTACAAAAAATGAAAATGGAGTTAACAAATAATAGTGTCCACTCTCTGTATTCACTGTTATTTTTAATTCCTGTGTGGAAAACGCATAGTGTTCAGTTTTGAAACTTTAACTTTTGGAACTGCTGTTGGTTTTGGTTTGTTTGGTTTTTAGTTGAAATAAACAAAAACCTGTTGATCATGTGAAGACCACTTCACACCTCACCTGTTGCATTTTTCCTTATGAGTTGTTTTACCAAAGTCCTCAATAATTAACATTTTAAGAAATCTAAAGTGTGTTTATTGGGATGATTTCCCTCTGTTGATTCAGGGTGCTTTTAGTGCTTCTTCTGAAGGAGCATCCTTCTGTGAACCTTGCTTTGCCTCCTGTAAGCTGGCCAAGAACGGTGGAGCAGCGAACACACAGAACTACTGTTAGCACATCGCTAACGATGGTGGTGACTTTATAGCATCCTGAGCACTTCACATCCATGATGTAGGAAATGACACTCTACTACTCTACTCTGCTTCTTGTGTTTACTCTTAGCCTCTTCTAGAGAGGGCTGGAGGAGGACCTTCTCAAGAGCATTTTCCTTTTTTAATAGTGTTTATTTATTTTCGAGAGAGAACATGAACAAGTAGGAGAGGAACAGAGAGAGGGACAGCACAGAGCCTAATGTGGGGCTCGAACTCATGAACCACGAGATAGTGACTTGAGCTGAAGCCAGACACTTAACCAATTGACACTTAACCAACCACCCCTAACCTATTATTTGTTACAGATCAACTGTATTGATAAAGAACTTGAATGATCTCCAGAGAAGGAGGATGAACAGGGGAAGATGCCAATCCCAAAAGGTTGTGTTTTGTATAATCCCATTTATACAACAACCTTGAAATGGTAAATGGTAGAAATGGAGAATGAGCTAGTAACTGGCAGGAGGTAGAGGGCAGGTGGGGGCATTAGGGGAGCAGGTGGGGCTATAACAAGGCAACATGAGAGATCTTTGTGGTGAGAGAACTATTGTGTATCTTGACTATATCAGTGTCAGATCCTGGTCATGATACTGCACTTGAATTTTTCAAAATACTACCACTAGAGCAAACTGGGTAAAAGTACATGGGATATCTCTGTATGACTTCTTACATTACATTCAAATCTAAAATTATCTGAAAATGAAAAGCTTAAATGAAAAGAAATGGCTTTTCTCCCCACAATAATATTCCCTCAAGGGGCGCCTGGGTGGCTCAGTTGGTTAAGTGTCTGGCTTCAGCTCAAGTCACTATCTCGTGGTTCATGAGTTCCATTTCAAGGTTGTTGTATAAATGGGATTATACAAAACACAACCTTTTGGGATTGGCATCTTCCCCTGTTCATCCTCATTCTCTGGAGATCATTCAAGTTCTTTATCAATACAGTTGATCCGTAACAAATAATAGGTTAGGGGTGTTGATCCTCCCCCAAACCCCATGCTATCAAAAATCTGCATATAAATTTTGGCTTCACAAAAACTTAACTAATACCGTACCATTGACCTGAGGTCTTACTGGTAAGAGAAACAGTTGATTAACATGAATTTTGTATGTTATATGTATTCTATACTGTATTCTTACAATAAAGTAAGCTAGAGAAAATAAAGTCACAAGGAAGAACATACATTTGCAGCACTGTACTACAGAAATATCTGTGTATAAGGGGACCCATGCACTTCCTTACTTTTTGAGGATCACCTGTGGTTTGTTTCTTTTTATCACCGACTAGTATTTCGTGGTGTAGGTGTATCTACCATACCTCATTTAGCACTCACCCATTGAAGGACATCTGGATTGTTTCCAGTTTTGAGCTATCATGAAGAGAAAAAGTTGCTATGAATATGTATGTACAAGTTTTTGTGTGAACATAAATTTTTATGCTCTTAGATAAATGTCTGAGAGTGCAATTGCTAGACTATTTGGCAGTAATATGCTTAATTTTATAGGACCCATCAGTTTTCCTGAGTTGTTTTACCATTCATGGTTTGGTCAGCAGCGTATGATTGATCCCATTTCTCTGCGCCCTCACCAGCATTCGATGTTGTCACAGTTTTTATCTTTGCCATTCCGATAGGTGTTTAGTGACATTTATTCTGGTTCTCATCTGCGCTTTCCCTGATGGCTTATTCTGTTCAACATCTTTGCATTTGCGTATTTGCTAAGCATATATTCTCTTTGGTAAAATGTTATGTCCATATCTTTTGTCTGTTTTCAAATTGGGTAGCTTATTTCTTAGTTTTGAGTTCTTTGTATATTCTAGATACTTGTCCTTTGTCAACATAATGTTTGCTACTATATTTTCACCCTCTTCACAGGTCCTTTCTTAGGGCAAAAGTTTTAAAATTTGATGAAGTCCAACTGAGCAGTTTTTCATTTTAGAGATCATGCTATTGATCTCTTTTCCTAGGGACACCTGTGTGTCTCAGTTGGTTAAGCGTCAGACTCTTGATTTGGGCTCGAATCATGATTTCACCGTTCATAAAATCGAGTTTCACATCAAACCTCACATCGGGCTCCATGCTGACAGCACAGAGCCTGCTTGGGATTCACTATTTCTCTGCACCACCCTCCCCTCTCTCTCTCAAAAATGAGTAAACATTAAAAAACAAAAAAACAACTCTCTTCCTAGCCCCAAATCCTAAAGATTTTCTCTTATTTTACGTAATATTTTGTGTTTTTGCATTTTACATTTAAGTCTGTGCTACATTTTGATTTAACTCTTGTATAAGATTTAAGACTTAAGTTGAGGTTCATTGCTTTATCTATGGCTGTCTACTTGATCCAGCACAATTTGGAGAGAAAGCCTAGTTTTCTTCCATTAAATTGCTTTTGTATATTTCCAAGAGATCATTTGGGCCTATTTCTCTGGTACTATCTCTAGATTTTGTATTCTGTTCCAGTGGTCTGTGTGTCTCTTCCTCCACTGATATCATACAATGTTGATCATTTGAACTATAATAATCCTTGAAGTTGGGTAGACTGATTCCTCCCACTTTGTTAGTTTTTCAGATTATATTAGAATAACCAAATTATTCTAAGTTCTTTGATTTCAATATAAATTTTAGAATAATCTTGTCAATCTTTATTATAAAAAAAGATTTGCTGGGACTTTGATAGAAATTGTATTTAACTTAAATGTCAGTTTGGGGAGAATTGACAACCTTTGTTGTTGTTTTTAATGTTTTATTTATTCTTAGAGAGAGACACAGAGCATGAGTGGGTGAGGGGCAGAGTGAGAGAGGGACACAGAATCCAAAGCAGGCTCCAGGCTCTGAGCTGTCAGCACTGAGCCTGACGCCAGGCTCGAACTCATAAGCTGTGAGATCATGACCTGGGCCCAAGTCAGACACTTAACCAACTGAGCCACCCAGGTGCCTACAACCTTCGAATGTGTAGTCTTCCAGTCAATGAACATGATATGTTTATTTATTTACATCTATTTAATTTTTTCTATTAGCTTTTTGTGGTTTTATGGATATACTCATATACATGTTTGGTTTGCTTGCTACCTATTTTTAAGCATTTGTAAATGGTTACTATCATGCTTTAAATTTCAGCGTCCAGGGGCGCCTGGGTGGCTTAGTCGGTTGGGTGTCCGACTTTCGCTTAGGTCATGATCTCACGGTTCGTGGGTTCGAGCCCTGCGTCGGGCTCTGTGCTGACTGCCGGCTCAGAGCCTGGAGCCTGTTTCAATCTGTGACTCCCTCTCTCTCTGACCCTCCCCTGCTCATGCTGTCTCTCTCTCTCTCTCCTAGAAATAAATAAAAACATTAAAAAAAAAATTTCAGTGTCCACCTGCTTATTGCAAGTATATAAAGATAAGATTGACTTTTGTATGTGTATCTTAAATCCTTTGACTTTGCTGAACCCATTTTTTATTTCTAGGAGATTTCTTTTTTTAGTTTATTTTGAGGTTCTCTGGGATTTTCTCAAAAATGATGTTATTTGCAAATATGGACAGTCATATCCCTGCCTTTTTTTATTAGTATGCCTTTTATTTCCTTTTATTGCCTTATTTCACTTACTATACCCTCCAGTCTCTACTTTTACAAAAAATGTAGAGAAGAGTGGCTGTGTTTTTCTGTGCCCAGTGTTAGGGAGAATATATTCATTCTTTTCACCAGTCAGTAAAATACTAGCTGAGGAATGTTGTAGGTGTTCTTTATCAACATAAGAAGTTTCCTTCTATTCCTATTGCTTTCTGAGAACTTGTATCATGAATGGGTGTTGAATTTGTTTAAATGTTTTTTTCTGCATTGATGACTATAATCATGTGATTTTTTTTTCTTTAGGCTTTTAATATGGTAGATTAAACCAGTTCTACATTCCTGAAATAAACATCATTTGGTTATGGTGTGTAACTTACATATACATGAATTTTATTTGCTAATACACTGTTGAGGATTTTTGTTTCTATAGTTATAAGGAACATTGGTATGTAGTTTTATCTTTCTGTACTCTGATTGATTTTGGCTTCAGGGTGATATTAGCTTTACAAAATGAATTGTGAAGTGTTCCCACATCTATATTTTCTGGAAGAGATTGTGTTGCATTTATGTCAGTTCTTTGAATGTTTGATAGAATTCTCCATCTGAGCTTAGAGATTTTTCTTTTTAGGAACTTTAAAATTATTATTTAAATTTCTTTAATGGTTATAAGATTATTCAAATTATCTGTTTTATATTGAACAAGGTTAAGTAGTTCATGTTTTTCAAAGACTTGATCAATTTCATGCCATCTCTCAAATGTTATGTCTATAGAGCTGTTTATAATATTATTTTATTTTATTGTTTGGATATCAGCAGGAGCAGTGGTGATATCCCCATTCCATTCCTGGTACAGCTAATTTGCATTGTCCCTCTTGTTTTCTTGGTTACCCTTTAGAGCTTTGTCCATTTTACTGTTCTTTTGAGAGATCAGCTCATTATTTCATGATTTTTAATGTTTTTTTTTCTGTTTTTAACTTCTTGGTTTCTGCTCTTATATGTGTTATTAACTTCTTTCATTTTATGTTGGTATTTTTTTCTTTTTCTTTTTCTTATTTTTTTAGTTTCTTGAGGTAAGAATTTAGATTTATTAATATTGGACTTTTCATCTTCCCTAACATAAGCTTTTAGTACTATATACTTCTTAGCTTTGCAATAGCTGTGTCCCATAAATATTAACATTTTGTCTTTTTAGTTTCATTCAGTTCAGTTTACTGTTTAATTTCTCTTGAAATCTTTTCTTTGACCCATGGGTTGTTTAGAAGTGTGCTGTTTAGTTGCTACCTATTTGGAGATTTTCATGTTCTTTTTTTGTGATTGATTTCCAGTTTGATTTCCACTGACATCACAGAATACACTCTGTATGATTTCATTTCTGCTAACTAGTTGAGCCTTCTTTTATGGCCCCAAATATGATATATTTTGGTATATATTCCATAATAATTGAAAAGAAATGTGCTCTGTTTTGGGGGCATACTCAGGGTCACTATGTTTTCTTGATGCATTGATCCTTTTATTATTATATAGTATTTCGCTTTCTTTAATATATACATTTTGCTCTGAATTCTACTTGATCTGATATTAATATAACCACTTTTGCTTTTTTTTAAAAAATTAATGCCTACATAGAATGTGTTTTTCCATCTTTTTTACCTGTCTGTATCATGTTTAAAGTGAATTTCCTGTAGACAGTATATAATTGGGTCATTCACATTACTAATCTCTTTCTTTTAATTGACGTATTTAGACCATTCACATTTAAAATGATTAATGGCATGTTAAGGCTTACATCTGTCATTTCAGTTTTGTTTTCTGTTTGTTTTATTTCCTTTTCATTTCTCTTTTTCCTAACTTCTTGCTTGTTACTTGAATGTATTTAGAGTTTCATTTTGATTTATCTATAGTGTTTTTATGTTTATCTCTTTATGTAACTTTTTTAGCTTTTTATATTTATCTCTTTATGTAATTTAGGTATTACATTATATATGCATAGTTGATCACAGTCTACTGGTGTTGTTATTTTACAAATTTGAATGCAGTGTAGAAACTTACCTCCCTTTATGTCTTTTCACTCTTCCTCATATATACTCTTTGCCTTAACTATCTTCTTTACATATATTTATAACTTTATCAGTCTTATACTTTTTTATTTTGCCACCAAACATAATATAGAAAACTCCAGAGCAAAGCCGTATCTGTTGTATTTACCCATGTTTTTGTTTTACTGTGTTCTTTTTTCCTTCCAGATATTTTAAGTTTCTTTTAAAATTACTTCTTTTTTGTTTGTAGAACATCCTTTAGTCCTTTCAGAAAAGGTCTGCTTATGACTAATTCTCTTCACTTTCCTTCATCTGAGAATGTCTTGATTTATCTTTCATTCTATAAGGTTATTTTCACTGGTTATAGGATTCTGGGTAAATGGTTCTTTCCTTTCAGCACTTAAAAAGTGTTCCACTTGCTTTTTATATCTATGGCTTCTGATATGAAATTTGCTGTAATTCAGATTACCTTTCTGCTATACATAAGATGTTATTTCGGTCTTAATAATTTCATTATTTTTCTTTGCTTTTAGTTTTCAGAGAGTTACCTGTGACATGTCTTGGTTCGTATTTCTTATTGGACTTATGTTGTTTGGAATTTGTTCATTTTCCTGAACCTGAAGGTATATGTCTTTGGACAAGGAAGGGAAATGTTCAGCTGTTATTTCTTTGAGTATGATTTTTGTAACCCTAGCTTTTTCCTCTCCTTCTGTGACTTCAATGTAATGAATGTTAGATCTTTGGGTAAGGTCTTATGGATCCCTGTGGATCTAATTGCTTTGTTGTTGCTGTTTTCACTCTATTTTCTCTGTTTTCAGATTGGATTATTTCTATTGTTCTGTCTAATCGATGATATTCAAACAAATTCACTGATTCTTCTGTTCCCTCCATTCTGTCGTTGAGCCCATTCCATGAGTTTTTAATTTTGATTACTGTATTTTTCATGACTAAAACGTACATATGGCTCTTCTTTATGTCTTTGATTTCTTTACTGAATATATTTCTACATTTTTTTCAAAGTTTCCATTTGTTTCAGCATATTCACAATTTTTTATTTAAGCTATTATTTTGTGATAGCTTCTTTAAAATCTTCCTCTGATACTTTTTGACATCAAGGCATTCATATCTATTGATTGTCTTTCTTTTTTTCATTCTCTTTGGAAAATTTCTGGTTCTTAGGATGATGATTGATTCCCAACTGAAACCTGGACATATTGTATATTATGTTATAAGAGTCTGTGAAGTGAATGTAATACATCATTACTGGCAGAGTGGGTACAGATCCAGTTTCTATACTCAGCTCTGTTGATACCCAAGGGCAGGAAAGAAGGGTGTAGGAAGCGAAGGGATAGCCTTTACTATCCTTTGGGTATGAAAGTTCAGGGTCCTTCCAAACCTAACCTTTTCTGGCATGCCTCTTTATAGCCTCTCCAGGGTGGAAGTCTAGGCTCCCACTTGACCTCTGCTTCTGTAGGTGGAAGAGGGTCCATAGTTTTCCTGCAGCTGTCGGTTGGAGTAGAACAGGTATTGTCTAAATTTTCTTGTCCTGCCAGGCCGTTCTTTTCCTGGTGATTTGGCTAGAGGCAAAAAGCTTTTTTTGGGCCTTCTTAGTCTGTTGCCCTTGTATTTCCATCTTGCTCTTTGCTTCAGCAAGAAATCATGGATGTGTAATGCAAAAAGAAAGTTCAGGAGACTCACCACCTTTCTTCCTCCTTGGGTTTTGAGATCCCTAGCTGTTCTCTCTTCTTTCCTGCTTTTAGAGTCCTATTCTGCTCATTTTGTATATAATGTCCACGGATTTTATTTGTTTTATTTTTAATTTTTTAAATGTTTTGTTGTTGTTGTTGTTTACTGAGAGAGAGAGAGGGCCAGAGAGAGAGAGCAGAGGAGGGGCAGAGAGAGAGGGAGACATAGAATTCAAAGTAGGTTCCACGTTCTGAGCTGTCAGCACAGAGCCCGATGTGGGGCTTGAACCCACAAACCATGAGGCCATGACCTGAGCTGAAGTCGGATGCTTAACTGACTGAGCCACCCAGGTACCCCTATAATGCCCAGTGATTTTAATTGTACTTCATGAGAGTAATAAAGTACCTCTACTCCATGTTTTTTGAAGTAGATGTCCTTGATACCATTTGCTTTCCAATGGGAACATTAAACAAATGCTGTATTTGGTAGTGTAGACATATTGTAAAATTAAACTGCTTTTGGCTAAAATATTAAAATTTTAATCATGAATCTTAAAAACCATTCACCAAAGAGAAGTTAATTCTTGATTTCTTGCCTGTTTGTAATTAGATAATAGAAACACCACCTGGAGAACTGATTCCCTTTGAAGAAGTTTGTATTTTCTGTCAATCTCATTAAAGAAAATACAAATATAGAAATTACAGTAAAGGCTATAACTTATTCTTTTTTGTTATTAAAAGAAACGGTTTATCAGAAGTGGTCTTTCAGTGGGCTGTGCCAAATAAATCCATGGTAAGAGAGTCAGCATTATTTAAGTGAGGCTAAATTCTATGAATTTTCTGTTCTTTTTGTTGTTTACCTTATAGGTTGATTAGAAATTAATGTTTGGATAACACTCTTTTGTATTTACTTCTGAAATTACTATTTTGATCTTATGAACTTATTACTACATAATACCCAAGAAGCCTTAAAAATAAAGTGAGTGGGGCACCTGGGTGGCTCAGTCGTTTAAATATCCAACTCATGATTTCAGCTTAGGACATGATTTCACAGTTCGTCAGTCTGAGCCCTGCATGAGGCTCTGCACTGTCAATGCACAGCCTGTTTGGGATTTTCTCTCTACTTCTCTCTATGCCCCTCCCCACTCATTCACTCTCTCTCTTTCTCAGTCTCTCTCTTTCTCTCAAAATAATTAAATAAACTTTTTAAAAAGGCTGTCTTTAAAAAAATAAAAAATAAATAAAGTGGGTAAGTTTGATATGAAATTCAGTGGAAATACAAAATGAAAAGATCAATTACTTTTCCTTCAAGAATTCAGGGAAGAGACATTTAACTTCAAATGACAGATAGAAGTCTTAAGCCAGTTAATTTGAAAATATATGAAAGGTTATGCATGACTATATGGAGTGACTATGAAAGACTTTGGACAGTAGAAATGTGTAGGATAAATTAATAAAGAAATCTTCAGAATTGGCTTTATTATTTGTGGATGACACACTTCATTTAATGACATGAATGAAATTAAATGCACTTTGCTTTTAAATTCTACCACTTCTAAGTGGAGATGAGTTTAAACATATATTGTGATAGAATTGGAGAGAGATATTATATCCATCAAAAGTTTAACTAGATGCCAGATATTTCTTTTTTATTGAATTTTTAATGTTTTATTTATTTCTGAAAGAGAGAGCGAGAGAGAGAGAGAGCGCAAGTGAGCGTGAGCAGGGGAGGGTCGGTGAGAGAGAAAGACACGGAATCTGAAACAGGCTCTAGGCTCTGAGCTAGCTGTCAGCACAGACCCCAACGTGGGGCTTGAGCCCACGAACCATGAGATCATGACCTGAGCCAAAGTCGGACACTTAACTGACTGAGCCACCCAAGTGCCCCGCCAGACCTTTCTTTTGTCTAGAAAAAAAGGATGGCTTGGACGTATTAAATCCACACACATGTGCACTCACACACACCAAACTGGATCTTGATATGCAAAGATTAACTTCTAAAAATAAGTCTAGTTCATGATGTTATTATGAAAAACTATTTGCTACCTCCTTTGTTTTGCATTTACTCTTTTAAGGGGACCTCATTAATCAACAATATCTTCTCTATGACTTAAAGGACATTTATATTAAGATGGTGTTTTTATTTGTTGGTTCAGATCTCATTCATAGAAATGAGTGGTACTCTCCAAATCAAAAAATGTCATAGAACCTGATATAGTGGTTCATAAAATAAAAGAAAAAAAAACAGGCTAGTATACATATGAAAAATTTCTGTGGAGGGCAGGAGGTAGTCAAAATTTTCAAAACAAAGTTAATGAAGATATAAATTAGAATAATAGTTCTGGAGGGCAGTTTGTCAGTATCTATCAGAAGCCATGCAAACCCTTTATCCCAGTAATTTGACTCCAAGGAATCTATTCCAAGAAAAGTAATCAGAGTAGCACAGAAAATTTTAAATAAGCGCATGCATCAGAATATCTCTATCAGTTTTCTGTTATGTTTTCTCTGTTTATTATTTTTCTTCCTAATGCTGCTCTTATTTATATTTTACATTTGACAATTGTATCATAGTATCATTTTCAAATTGGTAAAGAAATCTAATAAATACTATTTCCAAAAGCATACATTAAAATTGTAATATTTAACCCATTTCAACCCCATACAGTAGTAGCCAGTTAAGGATTGAATATTCTTCTTAATGTCTTTGTTACTCCTTAGGCATAAAATCCTTTTAATTCTTTCTTGTATCTGTGACAGAAATATTTTAAATGGTAGACACCAGAAACTATTAAAAAAAAGCCAACCAATAAGTTAATAGGCTCTGTGTGCTTAAAATGCAGGGCCACCTGCTGTGGAATCCACAGGTCTTGTTTTAGATTCTAGCTCTGTTACTAACCTTTGGGAAGTCTTTTAATCCCTCCAGAGGCAATTTTCTTTTTATTAGTTGAAACATAACGATGTTGCTGTTTTTGTTAGTTGAGACAATTTTGTAGTGACAATTTCTTGTTCAACCTAACCAAAAGAATAATAGATCTCCTAGCACCAGTGATCTGTAAGTTTATAGTAGAGTTAAGGCTGATTTGCCTTAAACAACTAGTTTCATCGTATTCAAAAAAATCTGCTTTAAGAGGCAAAAGACACTGGCCATTCACAAAGCTGCTCATATTAACTTGTGAAATGGTTAGCTTATTCTTTCATTTAAAAAGTGTTTTCCTGGTTCCCAGTCCCATGTTATGTTGAGGCACAAAAATAAAATACGAGGGGCCCGCTAGGTGCAAAAGAGTTAATTGTTACACATTCAGTGTTAAAGACCCCAAATTCCAATTGCCAAGAAAGTTTAAGAATAAATTAGAAAATATCAGAATTGAGAATTTTTGTAAATGTCATAAAAATAATAAGTCAGATTCTAGGGACTAAAGTATTTTGTGTTGGATGAAATGAGGGAAAAGGAGAGAAAAGGTAAATTAAAGAAAAATATTTACTTTAAAATGATGTAACTTATAAGAGTGTAAAGACTTTTTTTTAAATATACAATTTTATTTTTATACAGTTTCCACAAAGTGACATAATCTTACCTGGTCTCATTTTAAGAATATGTAAAATGAGTTTGTTGATACAGTATGTGCGCTCTAATAGAAATAACAAGAGACACAGAGCCGTTGTAGGGAAAGTCTGGATGGAATGTGATTGCTATACTCCTTGGAGGGCAGAGAGAGTCAGATAACCTCATGAGCTCTGGATATTTATGATCACTCTAGTAAGAGTCACGCTGCTTTTGGAAAAGAAACTAACATAATCCACCTGTTGGAGACAGTGACCTGGGCAGAGTTTCAGGCCCTCACCCCGCACTCTCTTCTTCCCTCTGCCCTGGCCATGGTGCTGATCCTGCTGGAAATAAACAGCCAATCACGGTGCATTATCTCACTTTGGAAAAATGTCACTGGCAACACACCGGAATCCGTAGACATGCATTTGGGGTCTTGCAACTTATCATATCCTCGTGGAGACAAACCAAAAGGGATGGAGAGAATTTCTTTGAGTTCCTACCAGGCGTTTCTTACATACAACGCTATTGAGTTAGTGAAAAAATCATGTGGAAATGTCTCGTCTTTTTCAGCTACTCCCTTGAGACTGCCTGTTTTGAAGAAGTCTGTCGTGTCTTGGGCTGACATGTTGAAAAGAAACCATTTTGCTCCAGTCTTTGAGAAGTACTTCAGATTAACAAAGAGAGCAGTGAGTCACTCCTCATAGGGTTGACAATGGGCAGTGAACATTTGGTGCAAGAAGGGCAGTCTCTGGAAGAAAAGGATGATGTGGTCAGTAGAGAGGAGCTCATGCAGGAATTCAGAAAAGGGCACCAAGCCACTTCCTTGATGCACAGCCGTGCAGTCCCCATTAGCCACGGGGAACCTCTCTGAAGCCAGGACCCTGAAGGGGATGATAACGGCTGTGGCCTTTTCATGCTGCTTCTTAGACATATCAAATGAGAGTGCCAGGGAGTCACACACTGTGGAATTACCTGCACCTTCACGTTAAATCCCTCAGGGCTCATCATCACAGATCTCTAGGCAAAGAAGTGTTCTGCATTTTCAAGCGCTTGATCCCACTGACTAATGGAACAGGAAGACACTGTTGATGATAAAGGGCAGGTGCACGTGTGCTTGAAATTGGCCGCTTTCATTATAGCACGTCTCCACATTCTTAGAAATTCTCTCAATTTGCTATTGTTTTTTTCTTTACCCATTTGGAATGTAATCTGGGGAATCAAGCTGTATTCTAGTAGTGTCAAAAATAATGCTAAAAATAGTTCCAACTGATTAATTTAATCCTCTCTCTTTTCTCGTCTCCTGCTCTTTTCTTCTGTCTTTCCAAATACTTTCCTGACTACTAGAGATGAGTTGCAGGATAATAGAAACTTAATGAGGCTTCTCATAAGTGTTTGAATCGAAAACTCACATGTCTTAAGAAATACTGATGGGCTCCTTAATAAAGGGACGATTTCTAATCCATTTGGTTATGAAGTGCTCCTAAGCAAATGCAATAAAAACAGTCCAAGTTCTGGATAAGAACTCTAACAGGGAATTGGTTGCTTTCAGTGTGTCTGAATACAGCCTTTGCTACCTGTTTGAGCAGGTGTCCAATCACAAATGGATTTCCAAACAGGCTTCTTTGCAGCCTACTTACCAGATGGAGAGGGCTTAAGTAGGTGAAGCTGAAATTCCAAATGTGGTTCTCACATTTCACTTTGAGATTGTACATCATAAGAATTATTAGTGTCTCCTCTTGAATGCTGACAAAAACTGAGGACTGATGGATGTGGGGGGGAGGGGGGATGGGCATGGAGGAGGACACTTGTGGGGATGAGCATTGGGAGTTATGTGGAAACTAATTTGACAATAAACTATTTGTAAAAAAAAAAAAAGAATTATTAGTCTATCACTGGAAGAGAAAGGTTACGTGCGTTTGGCAGTTGTAGAAGTGTCAGTTATTTTAATGAAAATAAAATGGCATGGAATTTCCCATTTTTCTTTTGCAACAGATTGCTACGGATTAAGTTTTAAACAGGGAGAAACCTGTTGTCTTTTCTCTTTGTGTAAATCTTAAAAGCTGTGTAACATCAAAATTGCTCATAAATTATTTCCACATCTAACTTAAGCATATATAACATCTACTTTTTAAATTTACTACCTCTCTTCCAAAAGTGCATATATGTTTTATGTCTCTATGTATATACATACATGTGTATGTATGTATACAATTCCATTTTTGTTAAGTCACACATACACTCATATCACATCCTGACAAAGTCATATCATGTGAAAAGAATAAAACTTTCCTTGCCTTGAAAACTTAAAAATACTGATTTTTCAGCAATGACACTTTAAAAACAGGTGAAGAAACAGGCAAACATATATTATAAGGAGACCATAGAGTATTTTCATATGAATTACCTTTGAGTCACCACCTGTGTGTCTGTTTCCATTTAGAATTTTGATAAAAATTACCTTTTAGGTATATTTACAGTTCTTTCCATTTTTATTCCCTTTTATGAGGAAAGGACAAATATGATATAAGAAATCCTTGCAAATAAAAATGGCAACATTGGAATACATATTTTGTTTAGATATTTCTAAATAATGCTTGAAAGTTTCTGCCAGAGATATGGCTTCATGTTCACTGAACACATACGTCCTGTAAGCTGACTTGGTTTGTGTAAGTTAGGACTCTGTTCAAACTCAAATTATAAAATACCTGATTAAGAGTGGCTTAAACTTATAGTGGTGATTTTTCTTATGTAACAATTCTGAGGCAGGCAGTCCAGGACTAAAGCAACAGATTCACAGTGTCATGAAGCACTCAGACATATTCTGTCTCTTGCTCTTCCCATGTCATGTGATTTTTTTTCCCAAATGGTGACAAAATGGCTGCTGCACATCTGACATCACATCAGTTTTCAGGCAGAAAGAAGGGAGGAGAGCAAGAGGCTCAGAAAAGCTTGTCAGCTGTCTATCCCTTTAAAAAAGTTCCCTGTCTGTTCTATCTCACTGAACACGGGTGGGTCCCCTGACAAGTAAGCTTTCTGGCCTCCAAAGAAGAAGGCAACTACAGTGGCTTTGGAGAGTAATTCAATGTCTGCCCATCCCATTCATTGCAACTTTCTGTCAGTGGTCACACCAGGCTAAAGTGATCTAGCCAAGCAGCTCCTCCTTTTCAATCTGACCATTGAATGATTTGACTTATAAGCCAGTTGTTACTGTTGAGACTGCATCCAGAAGCTGTGAAGAAAGTAGATACATAAAGATACCATCTTTCTGAAGCATGTCACAACTGCACTTTCATAAGATAATACTCCACAGTTAGTCTTAGAGATTTGCACTCTGAAGCATTTTTATGTTATGTATGTATATATGTATATACATCTTTCAAAGCTAAAATGGCCATTAAGATTTATTTCTATTTTTGATGACATTATGTCTGGAAAATACTTACTTCAATTACAAAACAACCTTTTTATTGATCATCATTCCTAATTTATGGGTAGTGTTTTTTAATTTGAAAAACCTTGCAGTTAGCAAAAACGGCAATTATGTGCCTCCGTGCAAACAGATGGCATACCTCAGCCATTTAGTTTGTTCATCTTACAGAAGAGTATGAATTCCCTCAGCATCCACATGCCTGGTTCATACCAGTTACAGAGGCAGCAAGAGTGAAATGTGGGACTGACACGATGTGCACAGAGTCTCTCTCTGTAAAGCCTGAAGACTGAAATTCAATATTTTGGTCATCTTTATGATTTCATTTTGCTTTGTTTTATATATTTTAATTAAAAACATCTTTTTTTTCTTTAATGACTACATGCTCAAGTCTGCTATTATGATATAACTTGAACTTTGGAGTCAGAGAACACAGCTTCAAGATATTGAAGATTTCTGATTTCAGTCTAGTTCGAGTGGAGAGTGTGAGCTTCTGTTTTCTTCTTTGTACATGGGGACAGTACCACCTCTGTCATGAACCACAGTCATGTTTCCATGAGATAAAACATGGGATGTGCCTAGCACAGAGCCTGGGCAGAGCGTAGACTCTAGTTTCTTTTCCTTCCTTCCTCTTCATTTCTGGCTTTTTATACCTGAAAGCAGCTAGCTCCTTTACCATCTTTATTACAGATTGGGGAGGGGCGTGGCGAGGGAAAGAGAAAGGTACAGTAGTGAACAGAGTTGAAGAGTCATTCTGGAGTGTCACAGGTGGCAGTTGGAGCTTCGAGATTCGGGGGACAGCAATCACTGCCAGTGAAATCTTTTCCAGAACTTTTAAAACTATGTACTGTTGGGTTAGTATAGAGAAACAACTGGACATCAAAGCTGTGCATTCGTAGCAGCAGCAGATACTGCGAGTTGTCTACCCCCTTCAGATTCCTTCTTTCTTCCTCATGTTACTATCTCACTTGGGTTTGAGGTGCTAATGTGCCCACTACATAACTATAATTTTCTGCCTCTTTTACTAAATTGTGAGGCAGTCAGGTAGTGACATCTAAATGAAAGTCATTGGTACCACTTATGGGAAACCTTTTAAAAGGGAGTAGACAGCGGCACATGACATTTCTCCTTTTCCTTCCTTTCCTCCCTTCCCACAGCCTGGAATAGCAATATAATGCCCTGAGACACAGTTGCCCTTCTGGGCCACGAGTGTGAAAGCCCCATGCCTAGATAGGTGACATCCAGAATATTCTTTCCAGACTTGTGGTTGTGGTATCTTCCCTGGATTGCTTAAAATTGGGCTTTTTGTTATATAAACCCCTATGTGCTAAGAGCAGTGTTACTTATTTATATTTCTTACATGCAAATATGCCCAGTTTTCAACTGTTGGAATCACTTAAAGGAGAATGTGTGGAGACTAATGACAATTTGTCCTCCTAATACCACTCTCCTGCCATATGATAAAATCTGCTTCTTTCCCTTGATAGTCCAGGAAGCCTCAATTGCTTTAGAAATTACAGTAGAAAGAAAAGGCTTTAGAACAATGGTATTATCTGTCGCTACATCATTAAATTCCCATACTCGTATGCTCATGCTTCTCTATTATGTGCAGAATACACCTACGTTATAAAACCTGTTTTTACTTAGCAGTGCTTTAGTGGGTAATATCCCTCTGCAAACATTTTACTTTTGGACTCTGGATTCTTTTCCTGAATACAAGGATCATCTGACGTTTCATCTATCTATCTATCTATCTATCCATTTAGAGAGCTTAAGCAGGGAAGAGGGGCAGGGGGAGAGGGAATCTCTGCATGGAGCCTGATGCAGGGCTCGATCCCATGAACTTGGGATCATGCCTTGAGCTGAAATCAAGAGTTGGATGCTCAACCGAGTTAGCTACTCAGGCACACCTCCTCTTAGGTTTTAAAGCATGTATTTGGGGACAGAGCTACTGTTTGATTATGATCTGCTTTATCAAACAGGACATATGTTAAATATGTAAATGCTGCATATGATTACATTAAACCATAATGTCATAAAAAGTCCTAGGGTTGTCATTGTCTGAATTTAAATATTCATTTCTAAATGCTTTTATTCTGAATAACTTGTAAATTCCACCGGGTGAGTTTGGTGATGATAATTTGCCTAGTAAGATAAAATTCGTCAAACTGGAAACACATAGTGATGGGCCTCACTTGCTCAAAAATGGGCTGTCGATTATATAGCCCTATCTTCTGTTTACGTTACCTGCAAATCTAGAGAGTGAATTTCTTTTTTTTTTTTTCTTTTTAAACTTGTGCTACAAAGACCAATTGTCTTATTGTGTTAGTGTAACACTCTTTTTTTTTTTTTTTTTTTT
>NW_024080882.1:487826-497406 GCF_003009895.1 Hyaena hyaena | reverse complement strand
GTCTAAAATGAGTTTCTTGTAGACAGCATATTGATGGATTTTGTTTCTTAATCCATTCTGCTACCCTATGTCTTTTGATTGGAGCATTCAGCCCATTTACATTCAGTGTTATTATTGAAATATGTGGGTTTAGAGTCTTTGTATCTTTTGTAGGGTTCATGTTTGTGGTGGTGTCTCTGGTATCTTTGTTCCTTGCAACCTTTCCTTCAGAGCCTCCCCCTCAGGATTTCTTGTAGGGCTGGCTTCGTGGTGACAAATTCTTTCAATTTCTGTTTATTTGCAAAGGTTTTTATCTCTCCTTCTATTTTGAATGACAGGCTTGCTGGATAGAGGATTTAGAGAGTGAATTTCTAATTAGCTAACAAAACGCAGAAGCGTAGTAAATCCTGGTCCTATACATTCACGCGTGTTTTGTGTTTCTTGTATCCATCTTGTAAATACTTTAACTCACATGGTTTATGAGCAGCACAGGCCCACTGTGGTGTAATCATACATCTGTGGGCCAGATTTTCCCCTTGGCTTCTGTTGGAGTTCTCTGCCTCCATCTGGAAGACTGTTTACAACCATATGCTTTGGGGATCATGTGAGACAAAAAGGGGGTTGGTTAAGAACACCAGAAGACGGGTGGCAGGCCATTCTGGGCTACTGAAAATTTTCAGTCGATGCAGCCACATGTGGGGAAAGTATACTGGTTGCCAAGCCTCTGTTTTCCCAGGGTGGGGGTATAGGGAATAATGGCTGAGAAGCTCCCTGCCCACAGGGTTTCTCTATCTATCGACAGTTCCCTTTGTCCTTCTTCATAGTTAAATATAGTAGCATCTAGACAGGACTTGGAGGTGGGGGGAAGGACTGAAAATTGAGAAGAAGAGGCTATCAATTTTAAGCCGTTTGATGGCTGTTGAGTTTTTGTCATGTTTCAATGTTAATGTAACCAGAGTTTCCCCCTACATTATTGAATTCGAGCAGGAGGAAATTCTTATGAATTTCAGGTGAATGTCAGGTGAATATCAGGGCAGTTCACTTTTCATTGTGTCTGTTCAGTTAGAAATGTGCACTAACAGGGAATGAATGTGCTGCTGAATTTTGTATCAGCACTGAGTAATATTTATTCCATAATGGACTGTCAAGACATCAAGTGCTTTTACTAGGATATTTCTCCAGCTTGACATGCTGGGGACTTCTGGTATGTCAGGATAACTGATTCCCTGTTCAGGATACTGCCCTCTAGCAGGGAAAGTTTGCAGTAGTGCATCCTTAAGGCTTCTTCTAGCCAAAAAGTGTTTCCAGAAGATGAAGTCCATGAAAGGTTAAAAGATCCTCATGGTCCCAAACTGGAAAAATACATTTTATTCTCACCAGTCTTCTTATTTAAAGTGTTTCTGGCATTAACCTACTCTGATTTAGTGTTCATTTCTCAACTGTTAAAGTAGGAGAATGACTTATGCCTGCTTCCAAAGAGATGATGTTTATGAGCTGAGTACTCATGATTGGCACAACACTTTATGTTCTCAGAAAGCTACTTAAATACTAAATAATAACATTCAATATGCTACATAGGAGCTTGTTAATGTATGTTAGAATACACTTCATAATGGAAATAGGAGAAATGGATAGGTCTTGACAGTCAAAACTGCTCCTCGGTTGAAACTGCTAAGATGAAAAATTACTCTCTGGCATTGCTTATCATTGTGCAACAGAGCCTGCTATCTTTGAGGGATTATTCTGCACTTCCTATCATTTGTAGAAAAGGATCATGTCCCGTGAAATGCCATCTGTACCCACATATTGGATGTTAGACATGGTATGATGCCACTATTTTTTTTTTAAACTCTCATAAGCAGCCTTATAACATGGCTGATAAAGTGGATAGGATGCATTGAGTGATGACGAGGGGGAATTTGAAAATCACATAGTTAGATAAATGAATTCTACTTGGCACGGTCCCCAAATTGGAATGCCTGGAGGATTCCTATGTATCCCAAACCCTAGTGTTTAGACAGACTTCGTAGAAAATTAGCATGTCACATACATCTCTGATGCAACGTGGACAAGGAATCAGGAGACCCAAATTCCAGTGCTGGCCCTGCCTGGCAATGGTCATGGGCTTCTAGTTATCTCATCAGTGAAATACGTGGGTTGCCTCTTTCTACTTACGTGGAAACACTAATGTCATGTGGATGTGAGTACAGTACGATATTATATGGTCTGGTGTTCAGCCTTATGGTTTCAGAAACCTGATTTATTGGCATACTGAATGTGAATCTGTCTCTTAGGATCCCCTATACAAGCTCCCATAAACTAATGAATAAAAGCAGAATGCCAGTGTATTAATATATAATGAAAAATAATACTACCAGAGGGGCCATCAGCTTTTGGCTAGCTGACATTTTTTCCTAAGGCAGGCTATTTGGGAAACCAGAATATAATTAAAAGCCTGTAGAGATTGTATGAAATCAGTTTAGATGGCATCAGTCTAAAGGAACTTAATTCATGCATATAAGGCTTTATTTATCCCTGATACCAGAGAGAATATATCTTTGGGCCAAACATTGCCTTTCTGGGACCAGGCCTCTGAGAATGTTCACCTACATATTTCTAAACGTCCATTGCGGACTCTTTTGACTGGTTCATTATTATTGATGATAGCCAGGTTTCTGTGTCTGGGAGCCATTTCTTTCTCTTCAAAATGACTCACCTGATCTCTCTAACCCATTATGTGCTGGTTGTATAATTCAGTTTTCAGAAGGAAACATCTCTCTTACTTCTAAGTTCTTGGTGGAATTTCTGTCTGTAGTTCTGGCCCTCCCCTCACTGCCGATATTAGGTTAATTCAATATTGAGAGAACTCAGGTCTAGGACAACTTTCTGCTCACTTAATGCATTTTTTTGGAAAGTTCTTGGTGTTTAAGAGGCAGTTACACTTTTCAGGTTTACTCTCATCCTATAGACAATAATCAAAATGCTTCGAATTTGACAACACAGAGCAGACAACAGAGAAGAAATAATATTATATTTTGGACACAGTTTAGTGTCCAATTAAAAGACACACACAGAAACCTAGAAGAAACCCTACAATGTGTCATTTCCATTGATTTATCTTAGGAAAGTAAAGAAAAGGAGAGCCTGGGTGGCTCATTCGGTTAAGCACATGACTTTGGCTCCCCAGACTGTCATGATCTCACAGTTACTGAGTTTGAGCCATGCTTCGGGCTCTGTGCTCAGAGCCTGGAGCCTATTTCAGATTCTGCCCCCCGCCCCCCTCTGTGTTCCTCCCCTGCTTGAACTCTATCTTTCAAAAATAAACATTAAAAAAGTAAAACAAAACAAACCTGCTCCTACTGAAGGTCTTCTAGGAAAATGAACAACTATTTTTTTTAAAAGCGTTGGTGCAAGAGAAATCTGTTTGAAGTCCCCAAGACCCACAGTTAAATTATTCAGTCTTACTCACCGTACCAATTAGGTCATGCTTTATTAGTGTGGTTAAGGAACCCTGAGAGGAAAGATGCTAATGGAGTTTCAAAAATTCCCCCGTCACAGCTGTGCTCAATTTCAGCCCTGCCCCAGATCCAGGCACCTACCTGCTTTGTATGCTACGAGCACTAACCACAGCTCCTGCTGTTGCTGGAATCGCCTTCTGTTGACTTGTTCTCCCTGCCCCCATGCAGGGGCTAGTGTTTAGGGTTCAAGTCTCCTTCCCTCATGCAGCTGCTGTCTTTTGCTTTTCTAGGAGGCATAACTTCCTGTTCTGGCAGTTTCCTGAGCAGCCGGGGTGTGACGGCTCCAGAGAATCAAATCCATAAAAGAACACAATGTTTTGTAACTGCATTAGCATCTTTCCACTCGGGGTTCCTGGCTGTGACTTCTATACTTAGTTAACAAAATGAGCAGTGATGAAGATGGGGTGGAGACCTGCCAGGAAGGCTGGAGTACCTCTGGTGAAACTTGGTATATGGAAATCCTTCCTCAGGGCCTCTTCCTCCTGGCCATTCTTCCGGCACATTCGGAAGGGATGGTTGAATGTCACCTTACAGGAGGCTGGATTGTGGGCAGTGGAGAAAAACCTTAGGATGACATTGAGGGGGTGTTGCCTAGAAGTCCTCTCCAAAGAGCCAGCTTTTTAAAATATAGTTTATTGTTAAGCTGGTTTCCATATAACACCCAGTGCTCATCCCCACAAGTGCCCTCCTCCATGCCCATCACCCCACATCCCCTCTCCCCCGTACCCATCAGCCCTCAGTTTGTTCTCAGCATTCAAGAGTCTCTTGTGGTTTGCCTCCCTCCTTCTCCTTAACTATTTTTTTCCCTTCCCCTCCCCTATGGTCCTCTGTTAAGTTTCTCCTGTTCCACATATGAGTAAAAACATATGGTATCTGTCTTTCTCGACCTGACTTATTTCACTTAGCATGACACCCTCAAGTTCCATCACGTTGCTACACATGGCCAGATTTCATTCTTCCTCATTGCCATGTAGTATTCCATTGTATAGATAAACCACATCTTCTTGATCCATTCGTCATTTGATGGACATTGAGGCTTTTAGCGCAGGCTTTTAGCGCTGGCTTTAAGACTTAAATCAGATCGGGGTGCCTGGGTGGCCCAGTTGGTTAAATGTCAAACTTTTCTTTTCAGCTCAGGTCATGAGTTCAAGCCCCCAATCTTGTTCTGCACTGACCCTGTGGAGCCTGCTTGGGATTCTCTCTCTTCCCCTTCCCTGCTCTCTCTTTCTCCCCGTCACTTCAAAATAAATAAGTAAACCTTTTTTTTTTTTTTTTTTTTTTAAGACTTAGATCAGGTCTTTCTGCTTATATCTTTCCAGTGACTTCCTGGTCAATTTAAATGTTCACATCTCATCATGGCCATCTCTTGTAGCCTACCTTTCCAGGCTCACCTCAGACCTCACTCTCCTTTGCTTATTATACTGTAGCCATGCTGCTCCTCATCCAGTTCTCAAAGCTTCACACTCTGTGGACTCAAAGCCTTCATATCTGCTTCCTGAATCCTGACCCTCCTCTTCTTCACTTGATTCCATCTCATTCATCATCAGATCCTGATTGCTGGCCCTGTTCTGTGTTGTCCTTTTTCATGAGACTTCTTATAGGACTTGTCATAGTCTGGACTTTTATATTTACGTGTGTGTGTGTGTGTGTGTGTGTGTGTGTGTGTGTGTGTGTGTTTAATGGACAGCCTTACAAGGCTAGCGAGAATTTATGTCTCATTTTTTATCATATGCTTAGTATTTAGCACCACCTCTAGTGCTCAATAAGTAGTTTATAAATGAATGGTGAATAGATGAATCTTAAGGTTCCAGTCTAATGATGTACAAGTAGCATCCACAATGCTGGAACAGTTGCTAAACCCAAGGTTTCAAAATTAGTTCTGTATGAAACTAATTTTAAAATTTGTGATAAAGGAACATTGATGCATTTTATTTAACTGCCAAAGATGTATATATGGACTGTGTTGTCTGTCCCCTAATATCTTCTAGAGACTACTTAATATTCATGTTAATATTCTCCTTAGTTTTTAAAAATTTTTAATGTTTATTTATTTTTGAGAGAGACAGACAGAACATGAGTGGGGCAGTGGCAGAGAGAGAGGGAGACACAGAATCTCTGAGCTGTCAGCACAGAGCCTGTTGAGAGGCTCAAACCCACGGGCTCTGAGATCATAACCTGAGCCAAAGTTGGATGCTTAACCGACTGAGCCACCCAGAAACTGCGCCCGCCCCCCCCCCCATTTTTTTAAATAGAGAAATCAATGTTAAATGTCCTGTTCAAATGAAGTGCCATACTAACTTCTGGTACATTTGGTACATCTTTTTGGTACATTAATGAGAGTGCCGTGTGATTGATAATACCAGTGTTGTAATACTGATGATGATCTGATTGACAGGAACTTTGTATAATGTAGCTGAGCATGGCATGTTTTTTTGGAGAGTACTTGGCTTAACCAGCATCAGGGGTGCCCTCTCTATGGATCACTGTTCTTTTAAAAATCTTTATCCACTCAGTCACTCTAAAATAAACCAGGTTAATAGTATATTGTACTCACACATGTATGTGCATATTCATTTCCATGGTAAATGTATGTTTCTTACAAAAAGCAATATGGTACAGAAAGTTCACCTCTGGGAAGAGAAATACCATGTACCATGTATGGATTGGGATTATGCAAAGATCCCACATTGATTTCCTATATAGCATCTATATATTCTGATATTATTTCAGTTTTATTCAGTTGGAAGTGCAGTAGTTTGCCCTTATCCATGGGGAGTACATTCCAGGACCTGCAGTGGATGCTTGAAACCATGCATAGTACTGAACCCTATGTCTACTATGCGTTTTTCTATACATACTCACACTATGATAAAGTTTAACTTATGAATTAGGCACAGTAAGAGATTAACAATAATAGTAATAGAATAGAACATTACATCAATATACTGTAAGAAAAGCTATGTGAATGTAGTGTTTCTCAAAATACCTTCCTATATGGTACTCACCCTTCTGCTTGTGATGGTGTGACATGATAAAATGCCTGTGTGAAGAGACAGAGTGAGATGAATGTTGGAGGTGTTGTAATGTAGCTGATGTAGTCTTAGGCTGCTATTGACCTTGAGATCATACGTCAGAAGGAGGCTTATCTGCTTCAGACCTCAGCTCACCGCAGGTAACTGAACTGTGACAAGTACAGCTGTGGATCATGGAGAACTTGCAGTATTTTCCATGTATTCTATTGATATAATTTCTTTCTTCAGGGCTCTCTTGAGATACCCTGACCTGAAACACCTGTCACATTTAAGTGGATGCTGTTTTTGTCCTTTTTGAGGATATTCTGGTAGGTGATTTTTTACTTTTCCGATAGGTCTCTCTTATTAATACAGGTGTTTCCCTACATTGTCTCCACATTACAGTTTGAATTTGAAAATTTTCATGTTAGAAAATTTAAAAAAAAGTCTCTTGATATTATTTCTCAGAAGGGAAGTAGCAAACATACCCTGGCAATTAGAAGGCATTTACATTGCACTGCAAAATTGTCCTATCACTGTGCCTGTAGACTATCACTTGTGCCGAGCCAAGCATGGCCTGCCTAGCTTCTTATCTTTCTACACTTCCTTCTTTTGCAATGCGGTTATTTCAGGCACCGATTAAAGAAGCAAAGAGGAAATCGGCAGAATGTACGAAGATGCCATTTGGTATATCGCCATGGATCGGTGATACCCCCTGGATAGTGGGCATTAAAGAGGCAGGAATGCTTTGCATCATAGACTGATGCTAATTCTGCCATGGCAAGGGATGCTGGTGATGTCAGAGCCTGCTGCTTTATTTCCCATTTTAGCAGTTACCATATGGCTCATGTGGTATCTACCAGCAGGCTTTGCCAAGCAGAGCCACTGAGTAGCCTGTGGCATTTTGAAAACCCCACTGGGTCTGTGTCATAACCAAGAATGATTTCTATTCTTAGCCAAATCTGCAAGAAATCCCCCTGAGGTAAATACAGCTTAAAGAGATGGCCTCTTTGGGGTTTCCCTGAGTCACAGTAAAACTTTGGTGGAAAGAAATCTTTGGCAGCAAATACTTTTACATCACTCTACTGGAAAAGTCTGGGAGAAAACTGTTATGATGGAGAACATAGGCTGATTTGCTTGACCTAAATCCCTTTAGAAAGTCTACTTTGTTTCAAAACATTAATTTTGGTATTTTATTTTCCTTATTATAGTTATACAAACAATGGATGAACTCCATTAGTTCCTCTTTAAGAGAAATTGGAACACTGTAGTTGGAGCAGAAACCTGTCCTACCATCCGTCAGTGTGGTGCCCTCCCTTCTTCTGCCCCGCCTCCAACTCCCACAGACTTTTCTCCCTAACCGCTTAGACTTAAGAATTTTAAGAGGCGCCTGGGTGGCTCAGCCGGTTAAGTGTCCAACTTCGGCTTGGGTCACAAACTTGTGGTTTGTGAGTTTGAGCTCTGCGTCATGCTTTGTGTTTACAGCTCCGAGCGTGCAGCCTGCTTCAGATCCTGTGTCTCCCCCTCTCTCTGTCCCTCCCCTGCTCATGCTCTGTCTCTCTCATTCTCTCAATAATAATAAATGTGGAAAAATTTTAAAAAAAAGAATCTTAAGACTTTTGGGGGCACCCGAGTGGCTCAGTGGTTAAGTGTCTGACTCCCGGTTTTGGCCCAGGTCATGATCTCACGGTTCATGGGTTCAAGCCCTGCATCGGGGTCTGTGCTGACAGCATGGAGCCTGCTTAGGATTCTCTCTTTCTCCCCTTCTCAACTCTTTCACTACCACCCCCTCTCCTGCAAAATAAATAAATAAACTTAGAAAAATGAACTTTTGTTTGTACTTTCATACACTTTAAAAATCTTTCACACACACACATATATATAAACGCACACACATATATATATGTGAACTCACATAGAAAAAGATAGTTTTCTTTCTTTATAAAACATAAGTGGAAGGGAAAAAAACCTTTCTATGTTGAAAAAAAAAATATCCTAAGAAATCTCCAAGGTCTTTAAAAGATTGCAGTTTCACAGATTGCCATTCTTTTAAAAAGTAGCTAAAATTTTTTTAAGACTGCTTTTTTTAAGAGAAGTAGAGTATTCATGTTAATATTATGTAGATAATGAGTGTTTGTAGTTTAAACTTGGTTTTCTGTCTGTCTCCTTTATTTCCAAAGAGAAGGGCCAGTGTGTAGTGTTTGAGTTCTGTTCTGAGGACCAGGAGAACTGAGTTCTAGTGTCTTCTCTGCCACTGCTCTCTCCTTGACCTTCCTGGGTGTGATCTCTGAGATCTACAGGGGCTTAACTCTAAAGTTCTAGTACTCTCTATAATGGATTGATGTGGTTACAAATGCAACAGTATGCTTGAACAGAGTATCTTGGCTGGGGAAAATGTATGTCCATACAGTGAAAGATGGGTAGTTCTGTTGAGTTATTGGATCTTGAGTCAACTTGCCTGGGTTTAAATTTTTCTTGTCTCTTTGTGGGTGTGAATGATCCAGGAATGTAATATTAAGAAGCCTAGTTATCTTTTCTGATATTAACTTTAGCAAAAGTTGATGATGATGCTTTCATTTATAAACTTAAATCTCCTAGGTACCTATTTGCATTTCTCACCTAAACCATCTCTTGTACCAACAGTGAAATAGCAGCTGTTTGTCTGCTTGTTCTAGGTCCTGTTTATTTTATTTTTAAAATTTTTTTAATGTTTATTTATTTTTGAGGAAGAAAGAGCCAGAGTCCAAACAGGGAAGGGGCAGAGAGAGAGGGAGACACAGAATGTGAAGCAGGCTCCAGGCTCAGCTGTCAGCCCAGAACCCAATGCAGGGTTCAAACTCACTAACAGG
Organism: Hyaena hyaena; assembly: GCF_003009895.1. Taxonomy (NCBI): domain Eukaryota; kingdom Metazoa; phylum Chordata; class Mammalia; order Carnivora; family Hyaenidae; genus Hyaena; species Hyaena hyaena. Next base: position 488,049 of record NW_024080882.1, on the reverse strand, counting down.
TGACCGTGACCTGAGCCGAAGTCAGATGTTTAACCGACTGAGCCACCCAGGCGCCCTGGTCCTGTTTGTTGTAAAGAGAAAAATGTGCCAGCTATTTTATTGGGCCTTTAAGATCTGGGTAGATGACTTAATAAACAGGATTCTTAACTTCCCAGAGCCCTCGACAGACCAGCAAACAAACAAGCACAGCAGCTTCTTTTTTTTTTTTTTTTTTTTTTTTTTT